>NC_089275.1:47897531-48177531 GCF_963678975.1 Dysidea avara | reverse complement strand
ACCATAGCCTTTTCAAGGGCCGCACTCCTTTTTTTACAGCTTGGCTGTTTTTGATTAGATTTCACTTCTTTTTGTATTTGTATACCCCAAAGATGGCCTATGGCCAGCTTTGGGGCTTTTTAACCTATATATTTTTCTTTACCACAGGAAAAAGAGAAAGATGAAGCAGATTTTATAAACACTTTAACTCATTCTGATTTTATCAGTAAATGTACAAATTATATATATAATGCATATACCAAGAGTTCATAATATAAAAAGAGAGCATATATTTATTACATGTCAATTAATCCCCACAGGATAATTTGCAGCTGATCTCTCTACTGGGTGACTTGAAATGTAGCTGAAATCTCTACAGGGTGGTCTGCTTGTATGTAGATGAACTCTTTACAGGATTCTCTCTACAGGGTGACTTGACTCTAGCTGAACTCTCTGCAGGGTTATCTGTTTGTAGTTGAATTCTCTACAGGGTGATTTGTTTGCAGCTGAACTCTCTACAAGGTAACTTCTTCTAGCTGATCTGTCTACAGGGTGACTTGTTTCTAGCTGGTCTCTCTACAGGACAATTTGTTTGTAGCTGAATTCTCTACAGGGTGATGTGTTTGCAGCTGAACTCTCTACATGGTGGTTGCTTTGTAGCTGAACTCTCTAAAAGGTGACTTCTTCTAGCTGAACTCTCTACAGTGTGATCTTTTCATAGCTGAACTCTCTACAGGATGATTTGTTTGCAGCTGAACTCTCTACATGATGATTTCTTTGTAGCTGAACTCTCTACAGGGTGATTTCTTTGTAGCTGAACTCCCTACAAGGTAACTTCTTCTAGCTGATCTATCTACAGGGCGATTTGTTTGTAGCTGAACTCTCTACAGGTGATTTGTTTGTAGCTAAACTCTCTACAAGGTGATACTTCTAGGTGATCTCTCTACAGGATGACTTGTTTCTAACTGAACTCTCAACAGGGTGATCTGTTCATAGCTGAACTTTCTAGTGGGTGATTTGTTTGCAGCTAAACTCTCTACATGGTGGTTTCTTTGTAGCTGAACTCTCTACAAGGTAACTTTTACTACCTGATCTCTCTACAATGCGACTTGTTTCCAGCTGATCTGTGATTTGTTTGTATCTGAACTCTGTACAGGCTGATTTGTTTGCAGCTGAACTCTCTACATGGCGGTTTCTTTGTAGCTGAACTCTCTACATGGTGACTTCTTCTAGATGATCTCTCTACAGGGTGACTTGTTTCTAGCTGAACTCTCTACAGGTGATTTGTTTGCAGCTGAACTCTCTACATGGTGGTTTCTTTGTAGCTGAACTCTCTACAAGGTAACTTCTTCTAGCTGATCTTGCTACAGGGTGATTTGTTTGTAGCTGAATTCTCTACAGGGTGATTTATTTGCAGCTGAACTCTCTACAAGGTGACTTCTTCTAGCTGAACTCTCTACAGAGTGATTGATTTTTTTTGCAGCTGAACTCTCTACATGGTGGTTGCTTTGTAGCTGAACTCTCTAATAGGTGACTTATTCTAGCTGAACTCTCTACAGGGTGATATTTTCATAGCTGAACTCTCTACAGGATGATTTGTTTGCAGCTGAACTCTCTACATGATGATTTCTTTGTAGCTGAACTCCGTACAAGGTAACTTCTTCTGCCTGATCTATCTACAGGGCGATTTGTTTGTAGCTGAATTCTCTACAGGGTGTTTGTTTGCAGCTGAACTCTCTACATGGTAGTTTCTTTGTAGCTGAACTCCCTACAATGTGACTTCTTCTAGCTGAACTCTCTACAGGGTGACTTGTTTCTAGCTGATCTCTCTACAAGGTGACTTGTTTCTAGCTGAACTCTCTACAGGTGATTTGTTTGCAGCTGAACACTCTACATGGTGGTTTCTTTGTAGCTGAACTCTCTACAAGGTAACTTCTTCTAGCTGATCTTTCTACAGGGTGATTTGTTTGTAGCTGAATTCTCTACAGGGTGATTTATTTGCAGCTGAACTCTCTACAAGCTGACTTCTTCTAGCTGAACTCTCTACAGAGTGATTGATTTTTTTGCAGCTGAACTCTCTACATGGTGGTTTCTTTGTAACTGAACTCTCTACAGGGTGATTTGTTTGTAGCTGAACTCTCTACAGGGTGATCTGCTCGTAGCTGAACTCCCTACATAGTAACTTCTTCTAGCTGATCTTTCTACAGGGTGATTTGTTCGTAACTGAGTTCTCTACAGGGTGATTTGTTTGCAGCTGAACTCTCTACATGGTAGTTTCTTTGTAGCTGAACTCTCTACAATGTGACTTCTTCTAGCTGAACTCTCTACAGGATGACTTGTTTCTAGCTGATCTCTCTACAGGATGACTTGTTTCTAGCTGAACTCTCTACAGGGGATTTGTTTGCAGCTGAACTTTCTACATGGTGGTTTCTTTATAGCTGAACTCTCTACAAGGTGACTTCTTCTAGCTGATCTCTCTGCAGGGTGATTTGTTTGCAGCTGAACTCTCTACAGATGATTTGTTTGTAGCTGAACTTTCTACAAGGTGATACTTCTAGCTGATCTCTCTACAGGATTACTTTTTCCTAACTGAACTCTCAACAGGGTGATCTGTTCATAGCTGAACTTTCTACTGGGTGATTTGTTTGCAGCTTAACTCTCTACATGGTGATTTCTTTGTAGCTGAACTCTCTACAAGGTAACTTCTTCTAGCTGATCTTTTTACAGGGCATGTTTGTTTGTAGCTGAGTTGTGATTGGTTTGCAGCTGAACTCTCTACATGATGGTTTCTTTGTAGCTGAACTCTATACAAGGTGACTTCTTCTAGCTGATACAGGGTGACTTGTTTCTAGATGAACTCTCTACAGGGTGACTTGCATGTAGCTGAATTGTCTATCAGATTAACTGTTTGTAGCTGAATTCCGTACAGAATATCCTGCAATGTAATATAATTCTGTAATGGAGTAAGTTATAAACGTAGCTGAATGCTCTATTAGGGTGACTGTTCTATTAGAGTATCTCTATCTCGCATTTGCTACACGTAGTTGCCTTTCGAATCATAACTCAGTGGTTTGTAATCCGATTCTTCTGTACTACTGCAAGGACTTTCTATGATGATTATTCCAGCTACACACTGATTTTCAGCTCATTGCTCTAAGCGGTTTGCCTGATAGACACGAAAACTAATAGGATTTTATTCATAAAAATCGATCGCGTAATTTTGACACAGGTCGGGTTTTGTGTCATATCTCCGTGGTCTTTATCCCGATTCCTTTCAAACCACAAAAAGGCACTCCTACGATGGTTGCTCCATCTACATAGCAATTTTCAACTGATTCCTCAAAGGAGTTTACCCTATAGGCGTGACAGACCTTCGACCTTATTTTACGCAAATAATCGGTAATAACTCCGTGAATGTTCATCGGATTCCTACCAAAGTTGGTACAGAGATCCACCTTAATGAGCCCTTTAAGTGTGCCAAATTTCAGCCCGATCCAAGCACGCATTCGTGTTTTATGGCGGATTTTGCGAAATGTGCAAAATGAAGAAGTAGATAGGGTTTCCAATGTAAAAATTCGACTTCTTCAAAATAATTTGCTAACTGCTGTTACATGTTGGACTAACTCTCACTTGAATACAGCTGCAGTGGCAATAAATTCCATTGCCTTCTTGGTGTAGAAATCGATCTAAATATCTGCAAATTCCGACATTACGAGCTGTAACTCTCAGAAGCCTTGATCCTTTATCGCAATACTGGAGTTCAACCTTCCTCTGTGAGTAAACCTCCACCTAAAAGTATTGGTAGTTTGATTGGTGAGGTAGGTTTCCTGTCGCTGCATCATTTTAGCACGATTTTGGGCTCCAAAAATGGGTTTTCGTCTACGGACATCAAACGATTGATAGCCCAAACTTCCTCACACCACAGTAGTAATCATCCATTGGCAAAGAAGTCACATACGAAGTATGGTTAAGTTGTGGCGTCTCTAACCATCTGGATGAGCGTGATATAGGGCAAAATTAGCTGGAAATCACACCTTGACTACATAACTTTCTCACTCAACGGCTTAAAAATAGAAACCTTGACGTAAAACAACTGTATGATCCCTAAAGTACGGCTAGAAGTGAGGTTATAGTCGTCAGGAATCGTAAAATAAAATTTAATGGCGTTAAGGAAATAATTAAGCTCGCGTGATTTCTGCCATCTAAACACTTGATGTCTTAATCTTATGCAGTGCTACAACAACTGTGATTTTACCCTCAATACAAATATTGCCTGCCCAGTAATAATAAACAAATAAATGTAGGCAGTGTATCATTGTTGATCACACCCAAGCCTAGTCATATGAGCCTGCTTGAACTGACCGGCTAGGCTAAGTGCGTTTGTAGCTGAATTGCAGTGACGATAACTTTGCTATTAGTTATACTTTATGGATCATACAGTTGTTTTACACCGAGATATCTATTTTTAAACAGCTGAGTGGACAAGTTATGTAGTAAAGGTGTGATTACCGGCAAATTTTGCCCTATATCACGCTCACCCAGATGGTTAGAGACGTCACAACTTAACCATACTTCATATGTGACTTCTTTGTCGATGGATGATTACTACTGTGGTGTGAGGAAGTTTGAGCTATCAATCGTTTGGTGTCCGTAGACGAAAACCCGTTTTTGGAGCTCAAAATCGTGCTCAAATGATGCAGCGACAAGAAACCTACCTCACTAAACAAACTACCAATGCTTTTAGGTGAAGGTTTACTCACAGAGGTATCTTGAACTCCAGTATTGCGATAAAGGATCAAGGCTTCTGAGAGTTACAGCTCGTAATGTCTGATTTTGCAGATATTTCGATCGATTTCTACCCCAAGAAGGCAATGGAATTTATTGCCACTGCAGCTGTATTCAAGTGAGAGTTAGTCCAACATGTAACATCAGTTAGCAAAGTATTTTGAAGAAGTCGAAATTTTACATTGGAAACCCTAAAGTAGAAGAAAAAAACGAAGAAAGTAAAACGAAATTTTGTTCGCTCGTATCTCGGAAATGGCTGGAGCGATTTTCTTCAAATTTGGTGTGTAGACTCCCCTTGCTGGCCGGCACATCTCTAGCAAATTTGGTTCCAATCGAATAAGGGATCACAGAGCTACATAGGTGTGAAAATTGCGTTTTCTTTCTTCCTGTTAATATACTCACGGGTGGCACGACACACTACCGTGTGTCTTGATACCACCAAGTACTAAGACTAGACAGATGCTAAAAGCATTGTGGGGCGAGCCTGATCTATAGCTAAAAGACTTGTATAGCTAGCTATACACATTAGGGATGCAACAATACAGGTAAACACCCTAATTGCATATTGTCTTTATTGCATTCCACACCATGACCTTCTCGTAAAGTAACACTGAGAAACGAAGAATAATAAAGAAGAAATTACGTAGTCTCGTCCCCAGCCACCTGTTTCATTAGCTTTGATGGAAGGAAACTGCTCCAAACAAACATTGCATAGTGTGTTCTCTAAGGTTGTTAAGTCTCTATAAAATTCTTGTATCCTCCGAGTTATTTCTGGGTCATCAACTGCCAGGTTTCTAAATTGAGACGGTAATGAATGATTTGAAATTTGATGTCTCTCCCTTGGATCTTCAAGTGCTGTTTCAGAATGTTCCGCATTCATAGCATCACGTCTACGTCTATAATTTTCCCTCCTCCTAGCCAATCTATATGAAAAGTATAATCAATTTTTATTATGTGATGAGCTATATCAAGAAACATGTAAGCAAGTCGGGTTTTTGCCTAGTGGGTCACATAAAATCCCACATAGTATAGTCAGTTTATTACTGACTTATGTTGACATGCAATTTAGATGGCTATCAACACAGCCTCACTTAGTTTATTGAAAGTACTTAATACACAGTTCTTTGATAAACTTAATGTGTTACAAATTAAAGATACACGCATTTAACACCCATCAACAGTCCTATTTTACCCGGCAGCACCTTGCTTCCCTCTGTTCATCAGATTCTGTTCCACGTGTACGCCGATCTTGCTGTCTTCTGGTAAGCCTTTGGTGTTCATCCACGTTCTCGCGTCTAATTCTTTCATATTGTCTTCGCCTAGCCAACCTACAGTACCGAGTATTTTCGAAAGGCACAGGTAGCAAGCTGCATTTAGTGCATGTACCGGCTATTTGCGTTTACAAACCTTGCTTGTCTTTCCTCCTCGGTTTCTCTCTCTCTTCTGAGCCTATCGCGCTCCCTTCTTCTTCTGAGCTTTTCTTCTCTCTGTTCTGCACTTTCAACACTTGCCATGGTCACATCGCGCCACGTGCAATAAAAGTGACCACTGTAAATTTTTGGAAACTGAATGTGACGGTCCTGACTACCAATAGTGTGGGATTTTCCGTGTTCTTTGCGTAAACGTTTGGGAATGCGACGATCGTACGGTCCAATGGAGTACTAACAGTGTGGGACTTTCCGTGTTCTTTGCGTAAACGTTTGGGAATGCAAAAGTCGTACGACGGTCCAATGGACTACTAACAGTGTGGGACTTTCCGTGTTCTTTGCGTAAACGTTTGGGAACGCGACGATCGTACGGTCGAATAGAGTACTGCAATTGTGGGACTCGCTCAGGCTCGCTCCAAATAATACGAAATGCGGTTAAAATTACGTCATTAATAATGAATAAATAAACTAGACAGATGCTAAAAGCATGTGATGGGGCGAGCCTTGGCTAACTGAACATATGTTTCAAATAAGGACAGAACTACATACACTAAACAGCGCTAAGTGATAAACAGTGCTGCTGGAATGCTAGGTGATTATTGTCTGTAGCTTGACTTGTATTTTTTATAAACGAAAGATTATTATTTTTATTATTGGATAGCTTATGGCAGCAAGTAACTGAGGTATGCAGCTATTCTCTTTCCCTTCTTCTGCTAAGGCTCATGATAATTATTTGTAAAGCTACAAACTAAATGATTAGTAAGGTGATAATTAAGAAACAAATCACACACAAGAAAATGTGTGACCTCAGTGGGTCAGCTTGGATACTAACACAAACCTTGCGTGTCTTTCGGCTTCCGCGGTCTCCCTCTCTCTTCTAAGTCTATCACGCTCTCTTCTTCTTCTGAGCCTCTCTTCCCTAGCTTCTTCGCTTTCCACATTGCTAGCCATGCCACACGTGGCAACTATTCTTTCTCTTTCCCTTCTTGTGCTCAGGCTCTGTTCTTGCTCAGGTGTAGTTATGGCTCGAATGTTTCCATCACTGGCTCTAGTTGCACGTCTATTCCTGTCTTGTTCTGTGCGTCTAGCCAACCTGCACGAGCGTACCACGTGTCACCTCAGTGGGTCAGCTTGGATACTAACACAAACCTTGCGTGTCTTTCTTTCGCGGTCTCCCTCTCTCTTCTAACGTGACTGCCGCACAGTGTGAGGCTTTCCGTGTATGGCACGGAAAGTTTAGGAAACGCGACGTACGAGGGCGTACGAACGGTTGAAGAGAGCACTACCAGTGTGGGGCTTTCCGTGTATGGCATGGAAATTTTAGGAAACGCGACGTACGAACGGGTCGTACGAACGGTTGAAGAGAGTACTACCAGTGTGGGGCTTTCCGTGTATGGCACGGAAATTTTAGGAAACGCGACGTACGCGCGAAATTTTTTGGAAACGCGACGTACCAACGGTTGAAGCGACTACTGCCTGTGTGGGGCTCGCTCAGGCTCGCCCCAATAAATAAATAAATAATGTTTGAGAAAACTACGAGGCCTAGAGACATGAACTAAGCGGGGATAGATTCGCCTGTGAATGAAGGCACAACCATATAATAAGTACGCCTGTTCGTGCTGATGACTTTACCGTATGTGTAATTCTATATAACGCCCGGTACCACACCCTTGTTTAATCACTATGGTTTAATTACAGATTGCTCGAAGGAGAAGATCAGTAAACGTCCGCGGAGAGGCCAGACACCACTTTACTGGTAAACAACAACATTACAAGTATGTTTAAATGTTTGTAACTGTGTATTTTGTTTGCAGGATATGCGCTCCAGGCGTCATGCAGTGAACTGACAACCCGGCAGCCGATGACCAGTTGGGATACCAGCTGATGCGCTCATAAACAACCAGCTGGAATAACAAGGTAATGAGTAATGTAATACTTGTACCGGTAGTTGTATTATACATCTTCATCCTTCATCTGGCTTGCTAGCGGCTGGAATTATTTTCCACTGGACTTATCTACTACTACTGTGAGTCTGTATAATAGCTAAACTAGAAGCCGATGCAGTGCTGCATAAACAACAATGTGTAACTATCTCCTGTATGTTGTGCATGGCTGTATGCATAATATTATAGACTGTGATCACTGTGCCAATGCCACACCGCTGATATACTGGCACATCACCTGTGGCCTCTAGTTACAACAGAGTCTGTTGTGCCATATTGGCTTGATTGGGATCAATTGTTAATTGTACCTTCACCATGTCCCTTGTTCTGCATAGCCTCACTTCACTGCTAAGTCATCTTGAGAGACACGTCACACCTACAATATATAGCTACTTTCAATATAGCTTGGTTTTTGTGTAGGTTGTGTTTTAGTATTGTGATTTTCTGATGCCAGTTAAACTCCCTTGCCTGTGTACATATGCCTATGTATCATTTCTACCGGTACACGCAAACTGCTCTGAGTGCTGCCTATTGCACTGTTTATACTTGCCCAATGGGTAGGTTGCAACGTTGGTGTATGTACTTGGTTGTATGTGACGCGGTCCTAGTAATTATACAACCAAGTAGTAAGAATAATACGAAATGCGGTTAAAATTATGTCATTAATAATGAATGAATAAATAAATAAATAATGTTTGAGAAAACTACGAGGCCTAGAGACATGAACTAAGCGGGGATAGATTCGCCTGTGAATGAAGGCACAACCGTATAATAAGTACGCCTGTTCGTGCTGATGACTTTACCGTACGTGTAATTCTATATAATTCCCGGCACCATTCCCTTGTTTAATTGCTCGAACGATTTCGGGAGAGGCCAGGTGCCACTTTACTGGTAAGCAACAACATTACAAGTATGTTTAAATGTTTGTAACTGTGTATTTTGTGTGCAGGATATGCGCTCCAGGCGTCATGCAGTGAAGGACCAGCTGATGACCAGTTGGGATACTAGCTGATGCGCTCATAAACAACCAGCTGGAACAGCAAGGTAATGAGTAATGTAATACTTGTACCGGTAGTTGTATTATAGGTCTACATCTTCATCCTTCATCTGGCTTGCTAGCGGCTGGAATTATTTTCATTATACCGGCACCTTCATCTGGCTTGCTGGTGGCTGGAATTATTTTCCACTCGGCTTAACTACTAGTCTACTGTGAGTCTGTAATAGCTAAACAAGAAGCCGATGCAGTGCTGCATATACAACAATGTGTAACTATCTCCTGTATGTTGTGCATGGCTGTATGCATAATATTATAGACTGTGATCACTGTGCCAATGCCACACCGCTGATATACAGGTACATCACCGGTGGCCTCTAGTTACAACAGAGTCTGTTGTGCCATATTGGCTTGATTGGGATCAATTGCTAATTGTGCCTTCACCATATCCCTTATTCTGCATAGCCTCACTTCACTGCTGAATCATCATCAGAGACACGTCACACCTACAATATATAGTTACTTTCAATATAGCTAACTTAACTTGGTTTTTTGTGTAGGTTGTGTTTTAGTATTGTGGTTTTCTGATGCCAGTTAAACTCCCTTGCCTGTGTACGTATGCATATGTATCATTTCCACAGGTACACGCACACTGCTCTGAGTGTTTCCTATGGCACTGTTTATACTTGCCCAATGGGTAGGTTGCAACGTTGGTGTATGTACTTGGTTGTATGTGACGCGGTCCTAGTAATAATAATAATAATAATAATAATTGATATCTGCCGTGGTATTTATCAGGGTGATAGTTTGTCACCATTGCTATTTGTTTTGGCTCTGATGCCAGTTTCAACTCCGTTAAATCAGTCAGGGAAAGGATTTCAGATTGCTACTAGTCTACCCAAACTGTCCCATCTCCTTTACGTACCTTGATGATCTGAAACTATATGCAGATAGCCGGACTGAGTTAAAATCTTTGGTGAATACAGTGAGGATAATTAGCTCATCAATTGGTATGGAGTTTGGCTTGAATAGGTGTACCACTGTATCTATTGAACATGGAAAATTTGTTTCAGGTGAAGACATAGCCTTGCCTACTAATGAGGAAATTTCTACTTTAGATATGTCAAAAGCATACAAATACTTAGGTGTTTGGGAGAGTAATGACATCAAGCATGATTTAGTGAAATCCAGTGACCTCTACTTATAAGAAGCATTTGAGATTTGGGATATCTACTTCGATCCCATATTAATGGAAGGGATTTAATCTCTGCAATCATTGTGTGGGCAATTCCGATCCTCCAATACACTGCTGGTATTGTTAATTGGACCCAAGCTGAGTTGAAGTCATTAGATACATCAACCCACAAGTTGTTGACAATGCATAAGTGTTTTAGTTGAATTGATGATGTTGACAGGTTGTATGCACCTCGCTTTTTGGGTGGCGAGGGCTTCTTTTAGTTTGGGACACTGTTAGTATTGAGATAGAGGCTATTGCTAGTTATTTGTCATCAGTTGAGGAGCCATTACTGATGGCTATACAGGACTATGGATAGTTTTCTCATACTGATGGAATCTACTCTAGAAAACAATCATTTTAATCCAAGCCATTACATGAACAATTTTGAGAGATATTCAAGGAGAAATGGACATTACTTTGCAATGGTCCTGGCTAACTTCAGGATCTTTAATGCCAGAAACTGAGGGGTTTATACTGGCAGCACAGGATCAGGCCATCACTACAAATGCACTGAAATGTAAAATCTTTCACTTACCTGTCACTCCTTCTTGTCGACTTTGTGGTCGACATGATGAAACTATTGATCATCTTATGGACGTATGGCTTCTAAGTTTCAAGAGAAGCAGAAGTACACTGACTTGAAATTTGAAATTAGGAAAATGTGGCAGCAACCAGTAACTGTATTACCAATCATTCTAAGAGCATTGGGATCGATTCCAACTTCACTTACAAACTCTTTGAAGCTGCTGGAACTATGCAAAAAACAACTAGTATTAAGGATGCAGAAGAGTGTACTGTTAAGTTCAAACCACATTCTTAGGAGATATCTGACTGATACCTGAAACGTCGGTGAAGTTCAGGATTTTTCTCAAAATAATAATTATACAACCAAGTATTAAAGATCATACGAAATGCAGTTAAAATTACAATAAAATAAATAAATAATAAATAATGTTTGAGAAAATTACAAGGTCTAAGGCTTCGCACTCACCGGGAATAGAATCCATGTTGTATGAAGAGACAATCGTATAATGGGCGGGATTTCTCGTGGAGGTAATAAAAACGTACAACGATTCTATTTAACACTGATCAAAACAGTTAGCATGTGACGCCC
Source organism: Dysidea avara (assembly GCF_963678975.1). Classification (NCBI taxonomy): domain Eukaryota; kingdom Metazoa; phylum Porifera; class Demospongiae; order Dictyoceratida; family Dysideidae; genus Dysidea; species Dysidea avara. Next base: position 48,166,052 of record NC_089275.1, on the reverse strand, counting down.
ACTATTAATAGACTAGGTGGATTCTAGACAAGCGAACTACTGTTCATTTGTGTTTGGAAGTGGGTGACAGCGACTATTTTGATTAGAAGACGAGTGGTTGCTACTCCTGCTTAATAAACAACATGATTGGAAGTTGCTACCAATCGCTGAAGGTTAGTTTGTGTTGGTTAAAACGCTTTGATAGTCTTGTTTCTTTAGTCTCGCGTAACTAGGCTACCTTCACTCGTGTATGAGATGGGAGAAAGCCTCACCTGGCAGGCCATTGTGCAAAGAAGGTGCAGTTTCCAGCTGGTAAGTTTGTGTAATGATGCATAGTATGCAGTGGCGGATCTAGAGGGGTTTCTGGGGTTCGACAGAAACCCCCTTTAAGTTTAGCTCAGTGGTAGTCTAAATATATAAACATTGTAGCACTGACAATTTGTCATAGCAAACAACTATATACCACTGTATTTCAGTAGCATGCATGCAGATTCACTTAACTGACACCAATTATAACTATTAAACCCTCAGCAACACTTCACTTTTCATCTCTCACTGCATTAAAAACGATCGAGATACTCTAATAGAGCAGTCATGTAACTACTCTAATAGAGCAATCAAAGCTACAGCTTAGTCACCATCTTTGCCCTATAGTTAGCTATATAGCATTTATTTAAAGCATTAGATTTATTGTAATTGGTAACTAAAAATAGCCTAAAATCCAATCTCAGAACTTCTAAAGTCTCAAAATTTTCCAGAGAAATGTCATCAGATGCCTTATTCAGCTATACCAACTTTCAGAAACTCCCTTTTAAAAATCCTAGATCCGCCACTGCATAGCTCTCCACCTGCCAGGAGTGCCCAGACTGATCACTGATATGGGCCCTGAGAAAACTACATAAATATTTAAACATTCACTGCCAAAATTGCATCCTACATACTGAACGTTGATGGAGAGAGGAGAGAACAAACACAACATACACAAAATGTGCCCTTAGGCTGATAATTGCTGTGTGCATGGTTGTGCTTGCTATTAACTGCTGTTATTATATGTAGCTACAGTCTGCCACCATCAGCAATGCTCCACATACTTGTGCACACTGACATATCCATGAAATTCTAGTATTGCATTTCAGCCACATTTGTTCTCCAATTTTTTTCTTGGTCTTGCAGCATATCCACGGCATCATGTGATCATTTTAGTACAAATGACACAGCTCATGTTAAATATATACATAACTCAGATATCAGTTGTAGGTGACAGACAGTTGAATTACTCCGCTTTTACCCCAATCCTACTGTGGTCTGCTCTTGGCAACTCCAGCCATGTCTTAATCCAGTGCTCTAATCCATCCTCATTTAAACATATCATGTAACACAAATTGTGTACAATTGCATAAAAATTAAAGTAATAAGTATTCGTTGGATTTTTAAGCTTTGCTGCTTGTAGGCATCAGATTCAGTACCATGATTCTCACAATTTAAAGTGCAATCTCACATCCTCACATCTCCATGGTCAGATAATCACTGGTTGTAATTGCATACTAATACATCCCTTATGTATATGTGCCCGTCAATTCCTCTAGAATTGTATTACCCGTGCATCTTTTCTACCTGCACACACTGTGTTGGCCATGCGTGCACTGCTTGTACATACCCCATTAGTAGGTTGTCCCATTGGTGATTGTAATTGGTTGTATTTGCCCTGGCCCTAGTAATTATACAACCAAGTACTAAGATTAATACAAAATGCAGTTAAAATTATGTCATAAATAATAATGAATGAATGAATAAATAAATAATGTTTGAGAAAACTACAAGGCCTAAGGCTTCGCACTCACCGGGAATAGATTCCATGTTGAACGAAGAGGCAATCGTATAATGGGCGGGAGTTTTCGCGGAGGTGATAGAAACCATACAACTATTCTCTTTAACACCGATCAAAACAACTAGCACGTGATGCCCACTACAATGCAGTTAATTGACCAGGAAGATTAAAACAGCGATTTAGATGAACAAACTACTGATCATTTGTTTTTGGAATTGTTGCCCGCTGGGACACCAAGTCGTCTCAAGTCGTCATGCAAGCTGCCAGTGGATGCACTCCACACAAAGGAAAGTAATTAAGGTGGCCACGTCCAACACGAAGTTCACCATGCCAGCTGCACAAGACCAGGAAAAAGATTAATAGTGGTATGTTTGTTTGTATTATTTTGTACTTCCACCTGGCTTGCTAGGCTCTAGTTGGCTTGGCTACCTCTAGTGTTTGTAAATGTATTGTAAAGAGCGTGGTATGTTTTAATGTTTTCTTGTATTGTACATTTTGCCTTCTCCTGGCTTATGGATAGCTTGGCTGTCTCCATTTATTGGCTTGCATACAGTTTTGTGTATCACCTGCATTGTATCTCCTGTATTGTGTATCTCCTATTACTGTGCCATTGCCACACCACTGTAAATGTAATTTCATCTTGTATATCATGTTATCATTTTAGGATATATGGCCCAGCTCATATAAAAAATAAAAAAAAAACGTAAGGTAACAGTTTCTAGTGAAATACCCTGCTTCTTTTATCATTGATGTCTGCTCTTGAAAACTTCAGCAGCCATGCATATCTTAATCCAGTACCCTGATTCAACCTCATTAAACATTATAATTTTAGGACTGTTTAATGGATGTATGAGCTTCATTGCTAGCAGGCATGCATGACTCATGAGATTCAATACCATAGATATGAGAGTATACACTTGCACCTCAATTTGTGAGCACGAGGGACGGTGACAATGCATTATGTGGTCTTCCATGGTTGGGTATTCAGTACAACATAATAGTAGCAGGCCCTCACGATATATCACTTACGTTTGTGCATCTTTTCCATCTACACACACTGTGCTGGTACATGCCCCATTTGTAGATTGCCCCATTGGTGGTTGTACTTGGTTGTGTGTGCCCTGGGCCTAGTAATTATACAACCAAGTACTAAGAATAATATGAAATGCAGTTAAAATTATGTCATAATAATAATGAGTAAATAATAAGTAAATAATTAATGTTTGGGAAAACTACAAGGCCTATGAAGTTGCACTAGCCAGGGTTCGACTCGCCGGTGAACAAAGGCACAAGCGTATAATAATTACGCCTGTTCATACTGATGACGTACTTGAACGAACGTGTGATTCTATATAATGCCCAGTACCACACCCATGATTCCAAAGGCTGGGAGCTAGGCTGGGAGAAGATTAGCGATCATGAGTGACCATCCACAGGTCTACTACTAACTTGTCTACTAATCGTTTTGTGCCCAGATCTTCATTTACTAAGTGCTCAGACAAATGCCAGGTAAGTAGGTATTCCAGCCTGATTTTTAAATTTTTGAAAAAAGGGCTTTTTATATGCTCAATAGATAGAGTATTGATTGCCGATCTCGGAAATATATAGTTTGTTGGGTTGGAATTAGCTACTTTGGCATGCACAACGCTTAAAAACTGAAAAAAGGTACATTTTTCTCCAGGGCTCCCCATACATTTTAAAGGGGAAAATGGCACAATTGAATCAGGAAGCCATCTAGCAATCTAGATTATCTTGAAACTGCAGTTGCTTTTAGCTGCAAGTTTGTACATGTAATGAGAGTAACTTCAGATCGTATTGGATCTCAGCGATCTTTGTATGCTTTGTGGTGAGCAAATATGTTTCACCCACTGCACACTTCTCAATACAATGGTGTATACCCATAGGCAAGTGGCTATCTCAAGTAAGTAAAAACATCAAGTTAACAACTTATAAAGGTAAACAACTAAAGTGGAGGTGTCACAATGATGCAACAATACCTAAGGTGGAGTTGTGGTTTAAATTATGGCATTGTTATGCCGACTTTGAAGTGGTTTACACTTTTGCGTAGTTACTTCACTAGGGTTAATGATTTTCAGCTCCAGAGCAATTTTCTGATGGCTGTGTCATCAGCTTTGTCCACACATTGATCATCATGAAAATCTTAGTTTTATCATGCGCATTACGTATAAGTAAGTTTTGTGTTGTTTTGTAATCTTTTCAAGCCACGCAATGTATGTAGAATACTTAAAAAATTTTAAAAACATTCCGTTGGGTGGAAGGTAGAAACCCCACAGCGATTTTCATCCTCATTGGAGCTCGGACAACAGAGCAATCCCAAGTTCAACATGAGTTGTTATTTTGTACCAGGGTTCTATTGGGGAATATGCAGAATAATTTTTTATTAAAAAATCTCGGATACTGGAATGCCTACTGTAAGCCTCCCAAGTCACCATGCATGCCAGCTGCCAGCACATGCGTTCATGCAGGCAGATTATTAACAGAGGTATACTATGTTTTCATGTTGCAATACTGTTTGTATTGTTTGTTTGTACTGTGTTTGTATTTAACTACCCAGTAACAATAAATAAATATCTCCTGTAGCTGTGTAGTGCCAATCACTATTGTAGCTAGCTACCATTCAGTGTCCGCACACTACTGATGTGCCATATCCATGAGTATTCCTTTGATAGCACTGCCACCTTTCACAGTCAGTGATCTGTTATACATTTTAATTCATCTTGTAGCTGGTGAGTTTGTTGTTGTTGCATAAAATGGTGGCTGTGCACAGCTTCGTTTGGCCTCTAGGCTTGCGACTGTAGTCAGTCAGTCAGGCAGTCAGTCAGTCAGGCAGTCAGTCTAAAATTCAAAGTTTTGACAATTTTTAAAATTCTGTATCCAGCCACCTGTAAGCGTTTTGTTGTATTTAATGCTGTTTTATGTATTATATGGACTAGTACTATTCCGTAAAGGTGATTTTCGTCTCGTAAGATATCTCTAGGATGATTTTTAAAGGCGGGATTTTGGACGGCACGCAAAAATTTCACATGGACTCCTACCTAAACGGTACAACCGTACCGTTTGATAAACTTTACACCACGTCTGCCTGCTAGTCTAAGTAAGACCTATAATCTCAGTAGTAGTAGCATGTTCCATTTACTTTACCAGTTACATCAATTTCCATATCACAAAAGCTTTGGACTTTAACAATACATACTTTGCTACGGAAATGTACACACTCCCAAAAGTACATAAAATGGTTTAAAAGGTACAATATGGCAGTGATTTTTGAATGATTTCTAAACACCAGTGACACAAGTTACGAAGCGGTAACCACAAAATATGGTCTGTCACATAGTTACTCACACACCTCTATGGAATATTCCACCATTTATCACGGCAGTGGATATATTCACTTTTCACAATTTCTGCTACTAGTTTACCATTTCTCCCAGTGCATATTGTGCATGTACCTTTTGGGGTTCCAACAAGTGTGTGCCCTATGCCCCTTGTCTTTCCTTTTATCTTCAATCATGCTGGTCGTCATCTTCATGAAAAGAAACCATTGAGGCATCAATTTTCCATATCAACACTTCCTTGCACAGCAGATTTAGATGCCACAAAATCATTTAAAGATCTTACGCTACTACAAAGGGTACTGGACACTTGTAACTTCATGATAGGTCCAGGACTACACCCATTCACAATCTTAGTTAATTAATAATGACTGAATGCAGAGACCACATCTCACATCTATTTACTCGAACACAATGACCACCCCTCTTATTAGTCTAGCAGTATGGTAGTACTGTTGAAGTAGGTATCCCTCCATAAGTGACATGCAGCACCTAAAATTCTGCTTTTTAAAATCATCCTAGAGACATCTTATACGACAAAAATCACCTTTATGGTTTAGTCCATCTCACATCAAATACAGCATTAAAAACAAGAAAATAGTGCTGAGCGGTATCATCTTTTACTATCACGGTACGGTATTGCAGTTCAATAATGTGGTATGATTAAATTATTGTTTAACCACATGCTATCTTGTTTAGCAGGTTGACAGTGCTCAGGAGCTGAAAGTAAAAACAGTTTTGTATAAATTGTGTTTTCACAGTGAAATAATTTTATGTATGATGTATTACAATTTATGTCCAAATAAACTTAAAACTTTGAAGTGGGTAAGAATATAGTTAAAACAAGTTACAACAACACTGTGTATACATTACCAAATACCAATCATGACATATCTAGCCATTTAAGTTTGTGGACAAAAATATCATATTGTTGACTTATCAGGCTTTAAAGATTCTCATTTTTGACTAATTAAATGACCACCAATACTGAATATTCACTCTGAAGGAACACTTGTTGCACATATCCCTAAATATTTTCGTGCCATGACAGCCAAGAGTGGCCACTTAAGCCTCCACCATTCCAGAGGTAATGAATCAAGCATACTGCATGTACATATCCACTTCACATTTTTAGTCTTTCAGATACATTCAGTGTTGTGGTGGATGTAGAACTCGATGAGCTAGCTCCTAAAACTTCACTGAACTTTCCTTTTTTTCTTGCTGGTTCAGGGTCACTCTCAGACTTTGCAGTTCTTGAATCATGTCAACTTCATAAGATTCTACTTCTTCCAGCAGCAAATGTACAGCAATATGTTCTGAATCAAATCTATCCTTAACTTGTGGGTCAAGAGATTATTTAACCTAATTTCAAGGACTTAGACTTAATGACTTATATAGCTGATAAGATGTAACAGAAAAAGGGGCCAAAGTAAGGAAAAAATCCTTCCAACCCCAGGATTCGAATTGCAGGTCACTCAATGTCTAGTCGGGGCCACACTCAGTCTTCCTCCAAGGATTTTCTTCCTTACCACCAATCAACTTGATAAGAGGCTTAATGGCAAAGCAGGTTATTTGTTCCCCCCTGACAATAAATCTGTCACTGTATCAAAACCCTTGAGAGCCTCCAACACTGGCTGCAAGACATCAAGATCTTACCAGGTGGGTACTAAGTGAGACACCCTTCTGTCTTGTCCCAGGACTGCACGGACAGTAATTTGCTGTTCAACTATTCTTTTAATGATTTCAACTTTTGAGCCCCATCTAGTACATACATCACCTTTCAACTTTTTCTGTGGCAAGAATTTCTGTCAGATCCGTATCTGTCATTTATGGTCCATTATTTCAACACAGGTTGGGATTTGCAAACACATTGTTTGCAAGTACAGAAGATCACACTGGTGTACAACTACGGGACACTTTAAGTGTAACATTAGAGCAATGGGCAATGAAAACTCACTGCCATAACTACAGACAGTGCCAGCAACATCAAACTAGCACATCAGCTACTGAAGTGGAAGAGATTAAGTTATTTTGGTCATAATTTGGATTTGGCCATATACAAAGGTCTGAATGATAGTAGGATTGAACGGCTGAACGAGTACTGTCAATATGTTGAAAAGTGGTGACAGCATTTTCAAGCAGTTGGAAAAGAGAGAGGGACTTGAAGGAAACACAGGTAGGTACACGAGGACCATAGGTCTGCAGTTCCAGAATATAAGTAATTGGCTTCATCCTTTAAAGTTGACAACACATTCTGCCTAGTCTCCTCATACAGCTGGGATTGCAACTCAACTGAAAAAGTCCTTGTAAGGAAGTTGATATCATGGTTGGATGGCCTTGACCATATCTCTGAAGCCTTCCTTGTCCACTGTACACACTGGGAGTACATCCTTGACAATGAAATTAGTAACCGCACATGTAAATTTACAATATTCTTTCAAATTTACACCAAATGTTGTGGTTTTCTGTACACACTCTGAAAGAGTTTGCTGACTGATTTAGGGAATTTTTGACTGTTCTTATTGGTGTTGAAACGGTCTTTTTAATCAGGTCTCTGTATTTACTAGCATGACTAAACTTCAAATGGTTTACTAAATCACTTGTATTTGTCCATTTAGCTGAAACACTTTTATAACACAACCTACACATTGGAGTATCACTATCAGTAGGGTTGCCATCTTCGTCTAGGATGAAACCAAAATACTTTCAAACCTTTGAGGTGGTGTTTTTCTTCGTGACAAGCTGTACGGCTTCCCAATCATCTGCTACATCACTCTCGCTATTGGAAACATTGCTTCTGTCCTTGGTTCTAGATGTGAAACTGTCTGACACCTCAGCACATGGCAACACCATTTAACTATCATAAATTTTCACTCTTGTAATAAGGTAATTTAGTTATCATAGTTATTATATTGTGGTTTTTACAATATGCTGATAATCAGCCGGTTGAAGATAGGAGGTGGTAGCCTCTAACCTGGGCATTTGTGGTACCCTTAGCTTTAAAAGTGCCTTGAGACAGCTTTTGCTCGTCTCCCCAGGGGACGCAGATTCCAGTTTTGGTGGGTTGGTGGTGGTATCTCCTGTTTCAGGGATGAGATTTGGAGAGTGGATAGTGTCCTCCACAAACGGATCATCCAGGAATAAATCATCCTCTAAGTCATCTGGGAAGGTTGTCTTATTCATCCTGCTTGGGAATGGAAACATCTGTGTGCATGTACGTGTGTGTGTGTGTGTGTGTGTGTGTGTGTGTGTGTGTGTGTGTGTGTGTGTGTGTGTGTGTGTGTGTGTGTGTGTGTGTGTGTGTGTGTGTGTGTGTGTAGAGAGAGAGAGAGAGAGAGTGATAAATTGAGCTGGCAGTGTCATATGTGTACGCTACCAGTGGAGTGGCACTTTGGTAAAAGCGGTTTGTTTAACAAACTCTTCCTTAGCAGTGCATAGCAAAGTAATTGAACAAATTACGAAAATTTCATGAATTACAAAATACGAGTTAGCTAATAATATTATTGTACAACCCAAAACTACCCTATTGTAAAATAGTAATAGATAGTTGGTAATTCATAGTAGCATATACTGTCTATAGCTAATTCCAGATGAGTTAGCTAGCTGCATGGCGCCTGGTTTTTAGAAGTAGCACAACTACTTTTTGAGGGGGTGGTGGCCTCAACAGGAAGCTATATAAACACCTAACCGCAACAGGAAACCATAGAATTCTAACACATTTCCAGGATGAGCCAGCTATTTTCCGACATCAATAACATTACATTAGAGGATGATTTACTGATGGACCTCAATCTAGACATCATCCCTGAGTCACAATCAATGAAGCCTCCCTCAGATGCCAACCAAGTCACACCCCCGGAGGAGGCAGGCAAACGCCACCTTCATGCTCTCTTGGAGCTTAAGACACCCATAATTAATCCCAGGTTTGAGGCCACCACCCCCTCAAAAAACTATTATACTGTGGTTTTTGCGATATGCTGATAATCAGCCGGTATTAAATGTTACTACTGTGGTTTGTATAGGTAATCACACACATTTGAGTGCAATTAGGGAATAATTGTACGAGTAACAGTCAAAATTGCACGAGGCGAAGTCGAGTGCAATTTTGGCTGTTACGAGTACAATTATTCCATAATTGCACGAAAATGCATGTGATTGCCTATTAATCACATAGTGACCACCTTTCATGGTTTGTAGTACACATCTATCCAGTTCTATGTGGCCATTAACTTCCACCAGGTGATTGCATCATCCTTCTTTGTATTACATCATTTGTTGTTGCACTTAAAAGGCTTCACGTGTCAGCAATTCTGATTGGCTACTCAAAATGTCTACATATGTTGCACTTAAAAGGCTTCTATTGTCAGCTCTTTTGATTGGCTATTCATTATATCACTTTCTTGTTGCACTTAAAAGGCTTCCATTATTCTGCTATTTCATTGGCTACTTTACAGTGCAATTACAGAAACAAGGCCATGTGATTTGGGATTAATTGCACTCCTACTATTGAGACTAATGTATGGCAAATTAAATCAATATGTGATTAGAATAAAATACCGTTAACTGCTCAGCGCTACAAGAAAACACTCACAAGCGGCTGGATATAATTTTTTTTAAATAACCAAAATTTAAATTTTCTTCAGCCTGCCTGCCAATTTTACTGACCAGTTGCAAGGCTGGAGGCAACACATGACCACCATTTTACGCCACAATAACAAACTCGCCAGTGGCATGTGCCTTTTGGGGTTTCGATGAGTGTGCGCACTATGTGCTTTGTCTTTCCCTTTTATCTTCAATCAGGCTGTTCATCCTCTTCTTTATACAATCAAACTATATCAAGGTGTTAATTTACCATATCAACACTTTCATTAAACAGCCTATTAGATGCCACAAAGTTATCCAAAGTATTTTTTCACAATTGGATTGAGGTCACACCATTAACAGATAAATAGTGATCTAGCACAAAGACTGCTCCTCTGAACAATCTATTTACACAATAACTATGACCACAACCCTTATTGTTAGTCTAGGTGTATTTATAATGCTAGCACCGAGACAGTGAAAAATGAAATAGTGATACGTTCCTGATAGGTGAAAGGCTGACTTGAGATACTCTAATACAGCAGCCACCTTCATACGTATGTAGAACAGTTATACGTGTATAGCTGTATACTATAATAAAAATATATATTTTAGTTATTAATTAAGAGATAAAAATTAGAGAAACAAACAAGAGAAAAATGATGGTATTACAAGCATAACTCATTGGGAAAATTCCTACTTTTGCATTGAACAAAATAATTGCTACAGTGGAACCATAGATAATGTATGTGTTCCTAATGGATTGGAAATGCCCGTTAAATTATTTTCCTATCCTAGTTACAGTGCACCAATACATTGGGAAATTTGTTGAGTGACTGTTTGGCTTTTTCTCGCTTGTTTGAAGGCCAGTTTTAAGGCGTGGACATTCCTTTTACATTGCTTATTGTGTTGCGTTGCATACTAAACAAGAACACAGCATGTCTGTGGGCAGTGGGAGAAATACTGTTTGCAACAGGCGACAATGGCAGGTAAGCACCAGCTAATAATTCAGCAGCAGTACTATTAGCCAACTTCTAGTCACCGCATTTACACAACCAAAGAAACGTGTGATACATTGAACTAAATTTTATGCTACAGTACTGCTCAGCTTGAGCTAAACAATAGCACAAAGTAGTGCCTGTTTTCTGACATTTTATCGAAGCAGTGGAAATATACAGCGAAGCAGTGAATATCTAGCTAGCCCACTACACTCTACCTGCTACAAGTGGTGTAAACAACAGCAAAGAAACAATGCTACACTTTCTGTTTCTTCAGGAAATTTGTACAACCGTTTTGAAACACCATATTTCACCTTCGAACTTGAATTTTCTTACGCTGTTGTTTACTACTCTCCAGTGTCCAGCCTCCAATTAGAGTGGATGGCAACTAACCCAGCTGTAAACAACAAACACTAATTCGCTGGTTACGAGAGCAGCGAAATCTTCCACCTGTCAAAGCCATAAAGTTTACGTGCAGCGAAACAAGCATGACATCACTATGTAAATAATACAGGCGTTTCCAATCCATGTGACATACATTATCTATGGTGGAAACTCAGTTATCCAAATCTTGGGAACAGGGTGATCCTTAAATCTGAAAAAAGTCCATATCTTTGAAACTGTGTATAAGTAACTTTTTAAAAAGCACAAAAAAATTTCTCAGTATTATTCAACTACCCTAATAGAACAGTCACTAGCCTAACAGAGCAGTCATTTCCATAGTTCAGTTAACCAAGAATCCAGATAAGTGGGGCAAACTTTCTTAACTGAGAATCCATTTTTACATATCGAGTGGGGTGAACTTTCCTAGGAAATGCTTCCATGATTACCTTTAAAGTACTGCATTTACTTCTGCATCTCGAACTTGATTACTAAGGAAGAAAACCGATGAAGATCCTTTTGTAAATAGATTGCCCTTCTTGGAACCTACAATGTACTTGGAGAATGGCTTGTGCAGGAATTCCTTTTCAAACAAAGGCATGAATTTGTTGAATGCAATTTCTCTGGCTTTATGGATGTCTGGGCTAAGCAAATCAATATGAGTTGCTACCAGGAGGAACTCCGAGAGGTCTTCATCAGAAGTGCTCCTCTTTCTGATACGGCAACTGATCAGATCCATCCAGTATGTAATGGTATGTAAACCTGATCTTGCTGGACTGACGTCATCTTTGTAGCGGCACTCAAGGGTATCTTCCAGTAGCTTGCTAGCATCAAACACTATTAAGCAAACTACCTCATTGGATATAAACAAATAAACAAGCCATGGGTATGATGAAACATCTGCTTCCCCTGCACACTTGTTATATTGAGTGACATAGAACTTTGTATTGTGGGACTCATTTTTGTAGTGGTTGCTAAGCTGAGTATATTTGCTAAGATAGACCAGTTGATTGATTAATTGATAAGTTTAACCTCTCAATGATCGGCACAGCTGCTCTTCCTCATTGGAGGGACATACATACAAGCACATACATAAACATATACAAACAAGCAAAATACACACAGTACAATCCAAACATACATAATAACAGAACAATAATATGCATACAAAAAACAATACAACACACATGCAGTTGGTTGTTACTAAAAGATAATGAAGGCACAAAAAATAATTGTTTGGGCAATCGTGGATGCGTATTTTTATCTACCGCGTATCAGCCTTTGAACAGGCCATGGAATAGCAAAGTTACTACTGCTGTGTTGAAATGTTCGTAACTTACAGTCCTAAGTACTTAAATTAATATAATAACTTACTTACTGTCCCAATAACAAAGTTAGTCGGTTTAACTTAGTACAAAAATGCAAAATGACAACAATACAAACTCTATCCCACAATTGCAAGTTTTCTAGCATTGTGTGTTGAAGTATTAATGACATTTTAACGTATGGATAACGTTCTGATGGCTATTAGCCCATGCTGTTAAAACCACGATTGATCTTCAGATGTTACTGTATAAGACAAATGGGATGAGTTCTTGTTAGCTCTTTCACCTATTAGGTGAGTGCGCCCCAAGTGATATATATATCACTTATACCATGGCTGCATGGTATTTGCTGATATATATCACCCGTAGTCCTTGGGCTGCATTCTCAGGCTTTGGGTGTATATATCAGCAAATCCCTTGCAGCTGTGGTATAACTATTAAATATATCAGGCAATCCGTTGTCGCCATGGTATAAATTACTTGCAACTAGTGAGAAAATAGCATCTGGGGATAAAGCCCCTAGATACCTTGTACTCTGTGTTTATCACAAATCAAATGTTAGCATTACTGTTTTACGATGTATTACAAAAATTACCATGTAAGAATTGCATAACGAATATGTGATCACTGTGTATGCTTATACTGGAATTTGGAAAAGAGCTGAATTATCACTCCCATACAGTGACACTATAAATTGACCCCCGTATGGGACCCCCTTGATCCTAGGACCACCAGAAGAGATCATTTTGTATAACTAATGCCTATTCTCAGCAGAATTTCCTAGTGATTGTATATAATTGGAACAGCATTTAAATGAGCAAGAGCGTAGCCAGAAAAAAGAGAAGGTATTTAAGGTACACAATTAATTTATTAGAGTAACTTGATCATTGTGATGCTAAATTTCTCTATTGAAATTAATTTTACCAAAACAATTGCCTTGGTTGTGTCTCAATAGTAGGCATCCCAATAATGATTGTGCTACTGTTATAACACATTATTTTATTTATTTATTTATTTATTTATTTTTACACAACAATAACATAATATATTTGTAAAATACACACATAAATTTGTATCACAATTTAATCAAAGATAGCTCTCCCTCACACACCACCAGAGAGAAGTCTGTCAGATCTCTCTGGGGTCGACCAACGGTAGAGCGACTGCCACAAAGATACATAACGGCTGAACGCAAAAGGGAGAATGACAATCTGCAGTGAATAAAAGAGATAACAACATAATTCTGGCGCTGCTTTGTGGCAAGAAGTGAGGCTAGTCGTTTGTATGTAATTTCTGTTGGTTTGCCCATTCCACCTAAAGCAGAAACACGAGAGGTGTGAATGATGCCCTCTCTACTTCATGAACACATTGTTCATAAGTCCTTCATTTCTCTCAGTCATGTGACTGGAAACAGCTGGCAGAAGAAGTGCGATGATTTGTGGCTGCCAACAGATTGAAAACACATGGTATCTGTTGTACACAGTGTACTGGAAATTGCAATATAAAGTAGCATTCTCATCACAGCACAAGCATTATTTGCTAAAAGTCATCATGCTATGTACGTACCGAGGGTGTCAGAATCAGGAGGGCAGAGAGGCCATGACCCCCCACACTATTTTCAAAAGTGTGTTATGGTACCAAAGCTATACATGCACAGAAAAACATACATACTTCCATACAAGAAGGTATATACAACCACCATGCAACAGTACAGTCTTTTGTGGCAGCACCAGTCTCTTGCAACTGCATAGAAACTATCAAGCCATCCACTGTATTAAACCCAAAAGAGCCTGTAATTGTAATTTTGTTTAGTCATGGCACGTGATATCTATTGTTTAAATATTTCTTCTGTAGCCTGTGCAATAATGAGAAGGTTAAACAGTGGAAAGGGTGCCACATCCGTGCATGGCATTACATATGATGGCAAAGATTTACTTCAAAGGTGGCAAGAGGGCAGTCTCACTGTAGTGCATGAGTACGATCTGTTGCTACTGATAATTAAACCTTAGAGTGAAGACTTTGGTCAAAGTAGTCTAAAATAGACACTAGACACACTAGGATTCTGAGAACTCAATGTGATGTTCACATGATCTACATTCACTTTGGAATGCCTACTATATAGTATATAGCAGACATCCCAGTTCCTTCAAGGTCTGATGTTTCACTTTGCGGATAACCAACTGTTACTTTTGTAATCTTGGTAATGTGAAATGTAAAGAGAATAGTGACCACAATTTCTCACATGATAAGTATCAAGCACGTGCAATAGGTATAGAGGAGTATACGCAGCAGCCATTAGCAGGATAGGGAGTAAAGAGATATAGCTATGCAGTGTATAGCTGTAGTGTTATTAGCTAGTGATAGCACACTCCATAACACTTTACATAAATGCATGCATGAGGTACCCTGTATGTCTGCATGGATGTTTGCATGTGTGTTGATCAGTTTGTGGTTAGTTGGCTTTGGCCCCCACACTCTGAAATCATTCCTATGCCCTTGATATGTACTATATACATGATATCTCCAGGGAACAGTGGTAGTGGATTTGATCTGAAATCTAAAGACATTCTCAATAAAGAACTGTGCTGCTAAAATTTTATATCACTGTCTGCCTGCTAGTCTAAGACATATAATCTCAGTAGTAGCATGTTCTAGCTTACTCTACCAGTTGCATCAATTTCCATATCACAAAAGGTTTGGACATTAACAATACATACTTTGCTATGGAAATGTACATACTCCCAGAAATTAAGATACAGAAAATACCTACCGATTCGATACTTAGTAGTATATTTTCACCAATACAGATACCGATAATTGCCATACAATTTACACACCTCTCAAGTTAGCTTGTGTGACTGCTCTATTAGAATTTTTATTGTGCACAGTGACTGTTCTATTAGAGTATTTCGATCTTTTTCATGCAAACATAGTAAGTAGCAGTTGCTCAATGTTTAACGAAGCAATTCCTGCACTTTTTGTGCTAGAATAATGTTCAACACTATTTCCAGCCTGTTATATCTCATGTTTTGCTAGCATAGCATTTATGATGATAGTTATGATGATGACAATTGGTACGAGTGACTATTAATCGGTATCGGAGTGCACAAATAACCGGTACCGATTGATACCAAAAGCCCAATATCGGCTCCAATACGATACCGATTATTAGTGGAACACTACCAAAACATATAAAATGATTTAAAAGGTATGGTACCGCCCAAATGCAATGTCGCGATATTGCACACGATTAAAAAAACTTACTCGAAAAAAGGACATAGTAGCCATTTCATTGCAGTCTTCATCCTCGACTGGAAAGATAAAGACTTGAGAATGAAATGGCTGCCACACTCCTTTTCAAGCGAGTTTCATTGACGCAATTAGTGCTCACGACATTGTGTTTGGGCGGTACCGTACAAAATGACACTGATTTTTGGGTGATTTCTAAATACCAGTGACATAATGAAGAAATAGGGTCTGTTACATAGTTACCATGCTGATTGGTACGGCAATACCCCGGGCAGTGTGCACTTGGCATATTCGAGCAGTGCACACCCCCAGAATGCAATCACCACTTACCATGTGTGCATACAAAATACACATGATTATATAGTGCTTTCCTAGCTATACATACCACCCTTCCACCAAACCTAGCTCTATTGCCTACTTTGCCCTAATTCTAACCACAGGTTCAATTTTTATAAGTGGACAACCATGCACACACAAAGCACATACAACAATAGATGTACTGGCACATATACTTAATGCATGGTTTTGGGTAAGAGGGAGGGAAAAAGTTTTCTGTTTGCGAACATGTCATGTGTTATGACCAGCGTTGTAAGTGGGTCAGTACTGTTGATCCAGTTGACCCACAGACCCAAATAGTAATCTGGATGGGACCTGGATCTGACCCGCATGTGACCCGGTTTAATTAAAATGGAGGTGTGCTTCAAGAGCTAGATTAAAAGTCCACAAGTTCCAAGTTCAATTATATAATTAGCCCTGTAATTTTTTACACTATAGAAATGATTGTCTGCAAGAAGTGAGTAGCTACGTATTATCAAGTGGGTGTGGTTCCATGTACATATTATCAAGTGGGTGTGGCTCCACGTACATATTATCAAATGGGTGCGGCTCCACATACATATTATCAAGTGGGTGTGGCTCCACATCAGTCTACATGCAGCTACAGCAATTAAGAATTTCCATAAGTTAGTTACCTACATTTCAAGTAGCAACACGGATCTGGTGATACCATACATGCCCACAGAGAAACCCGATACAAATCCTATAAGTGGGCATGGCTCCACATATCCCGCACAGACAGCAAAGCATATTCCTAAATAGTGGGTGTGGCTCCACGTAAGTTTGTTGAGTGTTTACAACTGCATTTCCACCAATACAATTGAGCTTGTTAACTTATAGTCACACGTGATCTCATCCGGGTCAGACCCAGATATTTAGTGAAGTGGATAAGACCCACTTGACCTGGACAAAATGTTACCCAAATGACCTGGATAATCCGGATGACCCGGCTCACTTACAATGCTGGTTATGACATGATCTCATGATCTTAACCCTTAAACCCATACATTATTTTAAGGAATATGTGATTACACGAAACCATTTAAAATGGCTTGTCTAGCCAGACTAGCTTAATTCTATTAGCCTAAAGCTATATACCAACAGAAAGTTTATTCATTGGGCTACTTGAGGAAGTCTAAATAACTACCGTAACAACAGAGGCTTACTTGTTATGGAATGATGGAAAATGGCGACTTGATTCTCCATCATTTCTTAACACTCGTGACACCAGCTATATTAACAATAAATTAAATTACGTGAGCTATATATAACGTGACTCGCCATTGAATGAGGACTTGCCTCGTATTTATTTCACACAAATCTGATGAAGTAGGAACGAGATATTAACTATTTCTAAAGGTATGTAAGGGGTTTGTGTGCTTATTTTGTGTTACAATAGTTTCAGGGTGAGTTTTGGCATGCTTTTGTGCTAGGGTAAATCCCTAGGTAGCATTTTAATCCTTGTTTAATTGCCAACAAAATGGTGTTGATTACGTAGCCATAGGTAGAACGATTTGTTAGTTACAGTACTTTGTTTAAAGCCATGCATCAACGCTGATTTATCAGTGTGTATGGGTTTAAGGGTTAAACCTGTCAAGATAGGATGAATCATATATGATGTCATCTTGCCATATGATGTCATCTAAGGATACCTCCTATGATCTCATCTTGATACTAAAAGTGTTTTGTTTACAGTTATGCTAAAGTAGGGGATTGTCCCACATAGTTAATATTCCAACAGTTGTACACATTGTACAGCACACTGATCATTAAGAGTCTTATCATATGAAGGTACTGTTATTATAATACATTCCCCACACAGTGTTGCCATGACAGTATTAGTATCCTACCTTCTACTGTGTCATCTTCCTCATCACTTCCTGCTTCTGCGATCATCTTGTGAATTTTTTGTTGTACTTCCTGTAAAATAATAACAATACAAAATATGGGAGTACTGTAATCTGGGAGGGTGAATGTGTCTAATGTAATGTCTAGTGATATATTTAAGTTATAGTCAACAAGGAGTTAGACAGTAAACAGAAACAGGTACATGCCAAACCAAAGACATTAGCTCTGAATTACCTGACTAAACTGTGTGATCCCCATCTTCTTCTTTTCAACAAAATATTTCACCACCTTGCACCTGTTAGCTTTGCTCCACCATCCATTGACTGCCCTCAACAGTGGTGTTTCTCCTTCCTGTAGATGGTAAACAAAGTGAATACTGTACATGTAGCTGGACATCACATAATGTGTCTATCAGTGATTTGTTTGGTGAGGATTATAGTTTGACAGATCAAGAAATTCACCAAACCACAATCATGCCAAATAAGACCATACAATATAATAAGCCAGCACCTAATTGATAGTTCACTAACACTTGATCTAGACACCTACCAAATATACTGGCATAATTCTCACAATAACAAGTACCTACAACTACAATGCTCGCATAATGGGTAGAATAATGATGTCAAACTGCAAATCATTGTCTGTGAAAATTATTATTCATGTAGAAATTTAACGACATCATGCAGCACATTGTATTTGGCAATTTTTAGGTTATTACCCTTTTGAAGAGTGAATAATATTTCTCCATTATTTTTTTACTTAACATGTTATGCTTCAGTGCTACAAAGTCTACCTATTATGATCACAATTTGTTATCTTTATGTCATTAGTTTACACTGGTGGTACCCGCACAAAATGCACGTGATACTAAGACAAATGTTATGTCCTATTGTGTGAATACACTTAAATTTGAACATTACTAATGATCAAGAAGCAATCACATCATTACATACCAACAAAGACATGATTACGCATAGCTACTGATGTGCACACATAATTTCTTCAATGATGTGTGGCACTAACACCTAGTGTGGCCTTGTGCACTGGAATTTCTGCACATCTGTGCAGTACTCATGCAGAACACAGTTCTCATTAAGGTGGCGTATCAAGATGTGTCCATTATAACCATCATGCACATACATGAAAAAGATTAGTTTTGAGTGGCAGGGATGTACTCAACGTCATTTTGACGATGATGTTGCATGAACTAACATAAAGTGTCTGAGTGTGGTATGAGGATCAGTTTACTAATAGTTGGTGCATCACCACAATGAGCTATGCTCTAATTCAACTTGCTTTTGTCACATACATTTCGGTTTATATTTATGTAGTCAATTTGAGTAACTGAATTGTAGTTCCATTTCTAAATCCTAGTCATGGTAATTGTACTTATTGCATGACAAAGTGTGTATGCAGTACAGTATTGAGTATGGGTATTCGAGTTTATCAGCTGTACTGAGCAAGATCAACACAACCATGTGGATTTGGATAGAGAAGAGTTGTCTTTTGTTGCTTTCTGAATCAAGGTGCATTACCAAGATGAATCCTTCATATGAAGAGTGGTTACTCTAGAGAGGTTGAGAGAGAGATTGACTGATTGAAAATTGATTGTTGGTAGAGAGGTTGTGTGTGTTCTATTAGGGTAAATATCGCGATGTATGTTCTATTAGGGTAGTTCAACGGAGATAAAGTAATAGAGCTTCTAGAAGTTTCAGCTGTTCCTGTGGAGTTACCAAGGAGTGAAATGGTCTTGTGTCTCCCTACATATTGAAGACTGCGACAGCAACTTCATGATAATATTGTCCACGATTCGTAGCCTGGTAAGGTAGATGTATGTTCTATTAGAGTAGTTGAACATAATCTTCCGTTCTTCCTCTCTCATAATGGCAAATCTTCCTTGTGTAGTCTGTTAGGTAGCCTGATCATCGCTTGTAGACTTGCCACACCCACTACAAAACTCTCCTTTTATACTGGTGGGTGTGATAAAAAAAATTTTCTTTTAGTTGCCGGATGATAGCGTACACACCAGATCACATGATCAAATTTGCTGATGTGATTGGTTATATCATGAAAAAGTGATTGATCCTATTTTAATGTAAGCTATGCTATATGATGTCATCTGATTTCTATTGACAACACGTGTATACCGGAATGCCGTATACGCGTATCGTAAACTTATAATGGCCATTGACAGTGATAAGTATCTCACAACCAAGGTTAGCACGTAATGACAGACACGAAAACCACCTTATGACACAATGATTTGGACGGGTAATTGGTCTAGCGAGTTTGAAGCTAATCGGGGGAAAAACCAGGGAGGAGTTTTTGTTTAAAAATTTTATGGCCTCAATTTTCAGTTTCTCGTTCTGTCGTCCACAGGGGGAGAGAAACGTCTGGTGTAAGCTGGGATGGGGAAGGCTGGTAACACGATAAAGGTCTCCAGAAAGTTTTGGACACATTCGTGCCTTCCTCCGGTAGCTACGATGGCTTAAAGGATATTTCCTGTAGTTTAACGAATCACCACCAATTCCGGATCAAAAGATTCGCCTCAAATTTTAGATTTGAATGGTACCGATCCGATTGGAATCCGACTAGGAACGAAGGGGCAGTGCCGAAAAAGAGTTAGAGAATTATTATATCGATAATGTCAAAGGTAAAAAAGTTTATATTTGTTGTCAATGGGACTAAACACCAGAGATTACCGTATTTGCTTGGTTAATCACCACAGCATTTGTTGGCTTACTTCAAAAAATCCATGTGGCAACTATTCAAACTTGACCACTACTCGAGACTTGAAAACAATATTTATGTAGCTACTATTCAAGATGCGGCATTTGCGGCACAACAAAATGATTCCCAGTCATTGTAGAAGGCTGAATGAAAGTGAAAATTACAGAACAATTATGTAGAGCCCAAATGCCTGTCACAATTGTTCGACTTTAGCACTTGTATGGCTTGGTGGACTGCCAAAATACAAGGTGTAACTTGAATTTGTTACTATATAGTTATACAGCGGGCACAAGTGCCTTGCCTGATATAAACACACGAGCCGTCAGGCCCAACGGCAAGTGTGTTTATACAGGCAGAGCACAAGTGCACATTGTATAACTGTTATGTACCACTCACCTAATAGGTGGGGAGAGTCTCATTAGACAGCTGAAACTCTTATAAAGACCCGCAGGTTTCTAACATGAATTGTGGGTGAAATAGTGAACGTTGCGGTGACATTCCTTCTACAGTACCACAGCCACCTGAGATGTTGAAAGCTAGTACGCGATGGGCATATCACTAACCTACATTTGCTGTTCAACTCTCATCAAGTTGTGCTCAGCATACGTGATCACTCAATCGCCCATAGTGACTGTCTCCAGCGAAAAAAGCAGCTAACAGACGGTTTAAGTAAACAAAGCCTAACTACTAAACAATACTAGTATAATTCTTATTATCCATACTGGCTAAACTCAAATCTGGTGGCATGACAAAAACTGGTTGCTACAATTGAACATAATGGTGAGTATTATTTAGAATATAACAGTTTTATTGAGTCATTGCCAGAGTGGACTATGGTTTTATCTGGGTTCAGATGGCAACAGACTAGTAAGGTGTATAAGTACATTTTTATATATGTAGACTAGAGTTGTGGCCACCGCGTTGACTGTTTCGATTGCCATTGACTGCTTGATAAACGTTAAACATATTGGTGACGTTATGGCCCACAATTGACTTTTACATGTCAGGCTATAAAAGAGTTCAAGTGATCTATGAGGTGTCTTTCCACCTATTAGGTGAGGTGTCATAGTGGTCTAGCACTTGTGCAATGCTGCACAAAACCGCAGCCAGTGCAATATTTGTATATTGCACTGTGTTCAGTGCATTATCAGTTATAATGCACTCGCTGCAGTCTGAAACAGTGCCATATACAAATTATGGCACTGGTGGCACCTTTGAACTGTCCATACGAGTGGTAATATTATAATATGACACCTCATTAAAGTCACATGTGTATCATGTGTGGCCAGTGTGGGGTAATGATGAGATGTTCTATTATCAATAAAATGTTATGATCTTGTCCACATTGCGGCTATGACTGTACAATAGTGGGTGATTATCAAACTGTAGTGTAGTGATTGATGAGGCTCATACAGCAGAGATATGAGCAGTGTAAAGTACTTGTCGTACTGTTACAAAAGTTGATTTTCACCATGTACATTAGTTAATGTTACATGCTCTGATGTCACTTAACTGAACCCAGTCTACACAACACTTGTTGTCATAACTACAATACATTTACACATGTACAATTATGTGAAGTTGCATCATCACTTTATGTAGTGTATCTTGTGACACCATTAAGTTGGATCATACCCCATCACAATGTTAAATGTGAACTCTTGGTACAATGTTATAAGTACTATGAGAAATTATTATTAATTGTGTGCACACTTAACTATAGCCATAAACACTACTCAACCATGTTACTACAGGTATACAGGAACTGTGTAGCTACACTGGACCACTATCAGTTACAAGATGTTTGTTAAGGAAGGTGATGGTAAACTATATAATACAGTGGAACCTCAGTTATCCGGACACCACTTATCCAGATTCTCAGTTAACTGAATTGCGGAATGACTGCTCTATTAGAGTAGTGACTGCTCTATTAGGGTAGTTGAAGAACTGATATTTTAAAAATTTTTTTGATTATGCTATTTTAATGTTATTTATACACAAGTTTCAGAGATACAGACTTTTCAGACTTATGGACCACCTCTGGTCCCTAGGGGTTCGGATAACTGTGGTTCTACTGTAGTGTGTTCCATGTGTACATCATCAAATATGTGGACCTTTAAATGTGTACCACAATAACACAGATCATACACAATTGTTATCCACTATTAGTACAACTCATAATATCAACAACTACCTATACAACTGGTTAGGTCAAACTACACTACCATATAGTGGATAATATTTTGGTGGGACTATACTTGTAAATTTAGTCAGTCACATATGACACTCATCAAATTGTGTCATGTGTACACATATTATGACGGGTAGGTAAAAACAGTGGACCCAAGGAACAAGGACAAGGGGACTGACTCTTCTTGGAATTTGTACACTTCACACTATTCTATACTTGTACTAGGAACTTCTGCAAGTAGTCCTGTATGGCCAATCCACTTTTCCCCGTCATGGTGATTTCGCACGATGTTAAACCAATTAGAAATTGTAAGCACCGTGAAGCTGACTGCATTTATAGCCTGCTGCACAATGAGCATACTAGTCAATGAGTATACTAGTCAATGAGTATACTAGTCAATGAGCATACTAGTCAATGAGCATACTAGGCTATTGTGTCAACTCACTACTAAAATTTAGAAACATTGTACAAATGCACAACGATTAATGAAGTCTGGTTGAATGCTGAGCTGCTGGACTGAAACTTGCTTAGCTAGTAATTGCTATTTCTCTTTTTACCGAGGCACTTATAATTACTAATTCAACATCATGTGAGACACTGTGACGGGCAAAAGTGGATTGGTCATGCAAGACTACTTGCAAAGGTACCTAGTACAAGTATAGAATATTGTGAAGGGTATAAAATTCCAAAAAGTTGGGTCCCCTGGTCCTCTGTTTTTACCTACCCTAATATGACATGTACCCATACCAGTGATATGTGTCACTAAAATGTGATAAAGAATACTTCACATTGTTACACTACAATAAACATTTCTCATTGTATGGTTAACATGTATGATTCACTTTGTTCACTGCATGAATATTGGCTCCATGGTCTGTGATGTATTTCACAGCTGCAAGATGCCCACTCCATGCCGCCAAGTGTAAGGGTGTTTCACCATACTAAAAGTCAAACAAAACATGATTATTACAATTTCACAATGTCAATAGTAAATGTACTGTGTACAGGACATTTTGTGTATGCACCATGTATATGTCTCAATAAGATTAAAATTATTAACGGAGAAATTTACCATTACTGTTACAAGTTAGAACATAGTGTGCATAGTGTGGTTTGATATTTGGGAGATAATGAAATCTTTAAAATCCACTAATATACCTGCTAACAGGTAACTGAAATGGTTAGAGACTTTCCAAACAATTCACATATTCACACTTCCAACATGTTCACTGTATACTATTAAGCAAATTGAATACCTAGTCAACAAAGTTCATATTTGTATGTGCATTTCAAAAATCTAATTTAGTGACTATATGCATGAACCATGTTCTACAGTAAGTCGGTGCACTCAGACCTTAGTAGTAGCATCACTAATATCCTCATGTTTGGCCTCTACCCTATACTTGTGAGGTTGGTAGTAACAAGTTGATGTTGTGCTACGTCCATGCAATTAATACTATCCCATTTTAACTAAATAGGTAATTAATTAGCCAGGTATATAATTTAGTTTATATTCATGCTATAGTTATAATTAATTCAACTAGATAATTAGAATTGTAAATACTGTAATTTAGCATATTTTGTAATCCATGAATTATTTTGTAATTCAATAATTACATTGCTATGCACTGCTAAGGAAATGTAACTATAACAAACCACTTTAATCCTCAAATTACGCACTTCTCATTTGTTTTATAGTGCGTCTATCATGTTTTCTCATGCAAACTGTTTAGAGAAAGCCTTGAGGCTGCCCTTCATTTTTGTTCGCATAAATATGGGTAACTTCCCTTTCAATCCGAAGGATATGCTACCTCTGGTAACCTAAGAGGCCTTCAGTGTTGTTTTTAAAGTTGTTAAACGTCTATAAAACCGAAAGGGAAGATCGTTTAAGAAGTATATGAAGAGTCGCCATATCCACATTTCAGACCGCCAAGAAGAACCACCTCAGATTATGTGTGTGGAAGTTTACTACAGACTTAATTTAGCTTTCAATCCTTACATGCTGACTGCTTTTAATGTTTTTGCTCAAGTGGGTGCATATGGACAAACAAACATAGGTAGGTACACAAACGGTTTTACAAAAACAATTTCAGTAAACCACCCACAGGTGGTTTTAAAAACAGCACTATTAGGAAGTGTCAGTGAAATATTCAAACAAAAACACAGAGTACGAAAATTACGAACAGTACATTAGATACTTAGTATTCAGAAGTCCCAACTATAGTATATCTGTACACTTTTCAACATTAACGAAACTTTATTGTCCAATTAGAACACTAGGACACATAGTAGCACAACTGTGATCATCACTGTAATTAACTGACACTATGGAAACTTGACTATATATTAATTATACCATGTATAGTCAATGTGATCAAATTACATTATGATTTTTAACATGTATCTTTATACACAAATGTTGCTGAAAATAATTAGTAATTAATTCCAGCAACCTTTGTACATATTTGGTGACAGAACAGTTTTTCTCAAACTATTCATCTGTTAAATCCTTAAAGTCTTTCAACGTGTTGTACAGTAACAAAGTACATCAGTCCTTTTGAGCAAGGGAACATGTAGTGTAAGTAGCGTACCACCATAAGTCGAGCAGTTTCCACTTCTCTATGGTACGAGCCATCAAAATACATAAATTTATTGATGTTGATTACTATCTTCTGACCATGTTTGATGGGCAGTAAACATGCAATTTTGTGATAAAAAATGGCACAGAATAGTATAGGACTTAAGTTAGGAAAAACTGTGAGACTTTTAAGATATTCTACCATGTCACAAAGGAAGTGTCACTATCAGCACTAGGAATTATGGATTATTGAACACTTGACTGGGCAGCACTACTACTTGAACCAGCTTTCTAAGTAATGGAAATTGCTCCATATTTTAGATGCACGACTTAATGTGTCACTGTGCGACAGGTGCACGACGAATGGTCCGTTATGCTAAATGTCAATGTTGACAGTCGAATTTCAAACATGACATTTAAACATGTTATTGTTGGTTGTATTATCCTAACATACCACAAGAATGTAGTGCCTACACCTCACAACACTGTATATAGTAACTATGTGTGTATGGTCCAAACTGTATATTATATCCACAAGCTTACACTACATGACCCACTGTACAAAGTACCAGTTCTATAACATAACCTACTGTACAACTGTACACCACTGTATGTAACCACAAAGTTTAGTATATTTCTACAGTATTAGTGTATGTACCCCTAGTGGTAAGGAAAATGTTTCAACAACTCTAACAGTAAAGACCAATTGATGTGTGTATACAGATCAGTTGATAATAGTATATGTATAGTGGAACACATAGTGTTTATTATTAGTTGATAATAGTATATGTATAGTGGAACACATAGTGTTCATTTCGGTTTATATTTATGTAGTCAATTTGAGTAACTGAATTGTAGTTCCATTTCTAAATCCTAGTCATGGTAATTGTACTTATTGAATGACCAAGTGTGTATGCAGTACAGTATTGAGTATGGGTATTCGAGTTTATCAGCTGTACTGAGCAAGATCAACACAACCATGTGGATTTGGATAGAGAAGAGTTGTCTTTTGTTGCTTTCTGAATCAAGGTCCATTACTAAGATGAATCCTTCATATGAAGAGTGGTTACTCTAGAGAGGTTGAGAGAGAGATTGACTGATTGAAAATTGATTGTTGGTAGAGAGGTTGTGTGTGTTCTATTAGGATAAATATCGCGATGTATGTTCTATTAGGGTAGTTCAACGGAGATAAAGTAATAGAGCTTCTAGAAGTTTCAGCTGTTCCTGTGGAGTTACCAAGGACTGAAATGGTTTTGTGTCTCCCTACACATTGAAGACTGCGACAGCAACTTCATGATAATATTGTCCACGATTCGTAGCCTGGTAAGGTAGATGTATGTTCTATTAGAGTAGTTGAACATAATCTTCCGTTCTTCCTCTCTCATAATGGCAAATCTTCCTTGTGTAGTCTGTTAGGTAGCCTGATCATCGCTTGTAGACTTGCCACACCCACTACAAAACTCTCCTTTTATACTGGTGGGTGTGATAAAAAAAATTTTTTTTAGTTGCCGGATGATAGCGTACACACCAGATCACATGATCAAATTTGCTGATGTGATTGGTTATATCATGAAAAAGTGATTGATCCTATTTTATTGTAAGCTGTACTATATGATGTCATCTGATTTCTATTGGCAACGCGTGTATACCGGAACGCCGTATACGCGTATCGTAAACTTATAATGGCCATTGACAGTGATAAGTATCTCACAACCAAGGTTAGCACGTAATGACAGACACGAAAACCACCTTATGACACAATGATTTGGATGTTTAGTTGGTCTAGCGAGTTTGAAGCTAATCGGGGGAGAACCAGGGAGGAGTTTTTGTTTAAAAATTTTATGGCCTCAATTTTCCGTTTCTCGCTCTGACGTCCACAGGGGAGAGAAACGTCTGGTGTAAGCTGGGATGGGGAAGGCTGGTAACACGATAAAGGTCTCCAGAAAGTTTTGGACACATTCATGTCTTCTTCCGGTAGCTACGATGGCTTAAAGGATATTTCCTGTAGTTTAACGAATCGCCACCAATTCCGGATCAAAAGATTCACGTCAAATTTTAGATTTGAATGATACCGATCCAATTGAAATCCGACTAGGAACGAATGGGCAGTGCCGAAAAAGAGTTAGAGAATTATTATATAGATAATGTCAAAGGTAAAAAAGTTTATATTTGTTGTCAATGGGACTAAACACCAGAGATTACCGTATTTGCTTGGTTAATCACCACAGCATTTGTTGCCTTACTTCAAAAAATCCATGTGGCAACTATTCAAACTTGACCACTACTCGAGACTTGAAAACAATATTTATGTAGCTACTATTGAAGATGCGGCATTTGCGGCACAACAAAATGATTCCCAGTCATTGTAGCAGGCTGAATGAAAGTGAAAATTACAGAACAATTACGTAGAGCCAAAATGCCTGTCACAATTGTACGACTTTAGCACTTGTATGGCTTGGTGGACTGCCAAAATACAAGGTGTAACTTGAATTTGTTACTATATAGTTATACAGCGGGCACAAGTGCCCTGCCTGATATAAACACACGAGCCGTCAGGCCCAACGACAAGTGTGTTTATACAGGCAGAGCACAAGTGCACATTGTATAACTGTTATGTACCACTCACCTAATAGGTGGGGAGAGTCTCATTAGACAGCTGAAACTCTTATAAAGACCCGCAGGTTTCTAACATGAATTGTGGGTGAAATAGCCGAACGTTGCGGTGACAATCCTTCTAGAGTACCACAGCCACCTGAGATGTTGAAAGCTAGTACGCGATGGGCATATCACTAACCTACATTTGCTGTTCAACTCTCATCATGTTGTGCTCAGCATACGTGATCACTCAATCGCCCATAGTGACTGTCTCCAGCGAAAAAAGCAGCTAACAGACGGTTTAAGTAAACAAAGCCTAACTACTAAACAATACTAGTATAATTCTTACTATCCATACTGGCTAAACTCGAATCTGGTGGCATGACAAAAACTGGTTGCTACAATTGAACATAATGGTGAGTATTATTTAGAATATAACAGTTTTATTGAGTCATTGCCAGAGTGGACTATGGTTTTATCTGGGTTCAGATGGCAACAGACTAGTAAGGTGTATAAGTACATTTTTATATATGTAGACTAGAGTTGTGGCCACCGCATTGACTGTTTCGATTGCCATTGACTGCTTGACAAACGTTAAACATATTGGTGATGTTATGGCCCACAATTGACCTTTACATGTCAGGCTATAAAAGAGTTCAAGTGATCTATGAGGTGTCTTTCCACCTATTAGGTGAGGTGTCATAGTGGTCTAGCACTTGTGCAATGCTACACAAAACCGCAGCCAGTGCAATATTTGTATATTGCACTGCGTTCAGTGCATTATCAGTTATAATGCACTCGCTGCAGTCTGAAAAAGTGCCATATACAAATTATGGCACTGGTGGCACCTTTGAACAGTCCACACGAGTGGTACACATTATAATATGACACCTCATTAATGTCACATGTGTATCATGTGTGGCCAGTGTGGGGTAATGATGAGATGTTCTATTATCAATAAAAAGTTATGATCTTGTCCACATTGCGGCTATGACTGTACAATAGTGGGTGATTATCAAACTGTAGTGTAGTGATTGATGAGGCTCATACAGCAGAGATATGAGCAGTGTAAAGTACTTGTCGTACTGTTACAAAAGTTGATTTTCACCATGTACATTAGTTAATGTTACATGCTCTGATGTCACTTAACTGAACCCAGTCTACACAACACTTGTTGTCATAACTACAATACATTTACACATGTACAATTATATGAAGTTACATCATCACTTTATGTAGTGTATCTTGTGACACCATTAAGTTGGATCATACCCCATCACAATGTTAAATGTGAACTCTTGGTACAATGTTATAAGTACTATGAGAAATTATTATTAATTGTGTGCACACTTAACTATAGCCATAAACACTACTCAACCATGTTACTACAGGTATACAGGAACTGTGTAGCTACACTGGACCACTATCAGTTACAAGATGTTTGTTAAGGAAGGTGAGGGTAAACTATATAATACAGTGGAACCTCAGTTATCCGGACACCACTTATCCAGATTCTCAGTTAACTGAATTACGGAATGACTGCTCTATTAGAGTAGTGACTGCTCTATTAGGGTAGTTGAAGAACTGATATTTAAAAAAAATTTTGATTATGCTATTTTAATATTATTTATACACAAGTTTCAGAGATACAGACTTTTCAGACTTATGGACCACCTCTGGTCCCAAGGGGTTCGGATAACTGTGGTTCCACTGTAGTGTGTTCCATGTGTACATCATCAAATATGTGGACCTTTAAATGTGTACCACAATAACACAGATCATACACAATTGTTATCCACTATTAGTACAACTCATAATATCAACAACTACCTATACAACTGGTTAGGTCAAACTACACTACCATATAGTGGATAATATTTTGGTGGGACTATACTTGTAATTTAGTCAGTCACATATGACACTCATCAAATTGTGTCATGTGTACACATATTATGACGGGTAGGTAAAAACAGTGGACCCAAGGACCAAGGACAAGGGGACTGACTCTTCTTGGAATTTGTACACTTCACACTATTCTATACTTGTACTAGGAACTTCTGCAAGTAGTCCTGTATGGCCAATCCACTTTTCCCCGTCATGGTGATTTCGCACGATGTTAAACCAATTAGAAATTGTAAGCGCCGTGAAGCTGACTGCATTTATAGCCTGCTGCACAATGAGCATACTAGTCAATGAGTATACTAGTCAATGAGTATACTAGTCAATGAGCATACTAGTCAATGAGTATACTAGTCAATGAGTATACTAGTCAATGAGTATACTAGGCTATTGTGTCAACTCACTACTAAAATTTAGAAACATTGTACAAATGCACAACGATTAATGAAGTCTGGTTGAATGCTGAGCTGCTGGACTGAAACTTACTTAGCTAGTAATTGCTATTTTTCTTTTTACCGAGGCACTTATAATTACTAATTCAACATCATGTGAGACACTGTGACAGGCAAAAGTGGATTGGTCATGCAAGACTACTTGCAAAGGTACCTAGTACAAGTATAGAATATTGTGAAGGGTATAAAATTCCAAAAAGTTGGGTCCTTTGGTCCTCGGGTCCTCTGTTTTTACCTACCCTAATATAACATGTACCCATACCAGTGATTTGTGTCACTAAAATGTGATAAAGAATACTTCACATTGTTACACTACAATAAACATTTCTCATTGTATGGTTAACATGTATGACTCACTGTGTTCACTGCATGAATATTGGCTCCAAGGTCTGTGATGTATTTCACAGCTGCAAGATGTCCCCAATATGCCGCATTGTGTAAGGGTGTTTCACCATCCTATAAGTCAAACAAAACATGATTATTACAATTTCACAATGTCAATAGTAAATGTACTGTGTACAGGACATTTTGTGTACGTACCATGTATATGTCTCAATAAGATTAAAATTATTACTGGAGAAATTTACCATTATTGTTACAAGTTAGAACATAGTGTGCATAGTGTGGTTTGATATTGGGGAGATAATGAAGTCTTTAAAATCCACTAATAGACCTGCTAACAGGTAACTGAAATGGTTAGAGACTTTCCAAACAATTCACATATTCACACTTCCAACATGTTCACTGTATACTATTAAGCAAATTGAACACCTAGTCAACAAAGTTCATAATTGTATGTACATTTCAAAAATCTAATTTAGTGACTATATGCATGAACCATGTTCTACAGTAAGTTGGTGCACTCAGACCTTAGTAGTAGCATCACTAATATCCTCATGTTTGGTATCTACCCTATATTTGTGAGGTTGGTATTAACAAGTTGATGTTGTGCTACGTCCATGCAATTAATACTATCCCATTTTAACTAAATAGGTAATTAATTAGCCAGGTATATAATTTAGTTTGTATTCATGCTATAGTTATAATTAATTCAACTAGATAATTAGAATTGTAAATACTGTAATTTAGCATATTTCTTAATCCATGAATTATTTTGTAATTCAATAATTACATTACTATGCACTGCTAAGGAAATGTAACTATAACAAACCACTTTAATCCTCAAATTACGCACTTCTCATTTGTTTTATAGTGCGTCTATCGTGTTTTCTCATGCAAATTGTTTAGAGAAAGCCTTGAGACTGCCCTTCATTTTTGTTCGCGTAAATATTGGTAATCCCCCCTAAAAACCCAAAGGATACACTACCTCTGGTAACCTAAGAGGTCTTCAGTGTTGTTTTTAAAGTTGTTAAACGTCTATAAAACTGAAAGGGAAGACCATTTAAGAAGTATATGAAGAGTCGCCATATCCATATTTCAGACCGCCAAGAAGAACCACCTCAGATTATGTGTGTCGAAGTTTACTACAGACTTAATTTAGCTTTCAATCCTTACATGCTGACAGCTTTTATCATTTTTAATGTTTTTGCTCACGTGGGTGCATATGGACAAACAAACATAGGTAGGTACACACACGGTTTTACGAAAACAATTTCAGTAAACCACCCACAGGTGGTTTAAAAAACAGCACTATTAGGAAGTGTCAGTGAAATATTCAAACAAAAACACGGAGTACGAAAATTACGAACAGTACATTAGATACTTAGTATTCAGAAGTCCCAACTATAATATATCTGTACACTTTTCAACATTAGCGAAACTTTATTGTCCAATTAGAACACTAGGACACATAATAGCACAACTGTGATCATCACTGTAATTAACTGACACTATGGAAAACTTGACTGTATATTAATTATACCATGTATAGTCAATGGGATCAAATTACATTACGATTTTTAACATGTATCTTTATACACAAATGTTGCTGGAAATAATTAGTAATTAATTCCAGCAACCTTTGTACATATTTGGTGACAGAACAGTTTTTCTCAAACTATTTATCTGTTAAATCCTTAAAGTCTTTCAACGTGTTGTACAGCAACAAAGTACATCAGTCCTTTGGAGCAAGGGAACATGTAGTGTAAGGAACTGTAAGTAGCGTACCACCATAAGTCGAGCCGTTTCCACTTCTCTATGGTACGTGCCATCAATACGTAAATTTATTGATGTTGATTACTATCTTCTGACCATGTTTGATGGGCAGTAAGTTGAGTGAAACATGCAATTTTGTGATAAAAAATGGCACAGAATAGTATAGGACCTAAGTTAGGAAAAACTGTGAGACTTTTAAGATATTCTACCATGTCACAAAGGAAGTGTCACTATCAGCACTAGGAATTATGGATTATTGAACACTTGACTGGGCAGCACTACTACTTGAACCAGCTTTCTAAGTAATGGAAATTGCTCCATATTTTAGATGCACGACTTAATGTGTCACTGTGCGACAGGTGCACGACGAATGGTCCGTTATGCTAAATGTCAATGTTGACAGTCGAATTTCAAACATGACATTTAAACATGTTATTGCTGGTTGTATTATCCTAACATACCACAAGGATGTAGTGCCTACACCTCACAACACTGTATATAGTAACTATGTGTGTATGGTCCAAACTGTATATTATATCCACAAGCTTACACTACATGACCCACTGTACAAAGTACCAGTTCTATAACATAACCTACTGTACAACTGTACACCACTGTATGTAACCACAAAGTTTAGTATATTTCTACAGTATTAGTGTATGTACCCCTAGTGGTAAGGAAAATGTTTCAACAACTATAACAGTAAAGACCAATTGATGTGTGTATACAGATCAGTTGATAATAGTATATGTATAGTGGAACACATAGTGGTGACACATAGTGGAACACCAATGTATACTCACTTTGTCTACACAGTTTATGTTTGCTCCTTTCTCGTGTAGATACTGGACAACTTGTACATGACCATAATCGGCTGCCATATGAATAGGAGTCTGTCCATCCTGTAAGAACACACATCACATGTTTTAATAATATAATAAGTAATTCATTATCATGTTACAGTAAAATTAAAAATTTTGAGGATTCAAAGTTTTGTTGTTTTCATGGTTATGCTAATTAATTGCTACAAAATTCCCCCTCAAAACCATTAAGCCAAATGTCCTGCTTACTAGTCAATGTCTCAGTAAGATTAAAATTATTACTGGAGAAAGTTACAGCATGGTGTGCATAGTGTGGTTTGATATTTGGAGACAATGAAGTCTTAAAAGTCCACTAACGGACCTGATAACAAGTAATTGAAATGGTTAGAGACTTAAATTTCCAAGCAATTCACATATTCAGACTTTCAACACATTTACTGTATACTATTAAGGAAATTGGAAACCTAGTCCATATTGAAATGTGGATTTCAAAAATCCAACTTAGTGACTACATATGTATGTGTATGCATAAGCCATGTATACTGTAAGTTTGCGCACTCGGGCATGTGAGGTTGGTATAACAACAGAACTATTAGGAAATGTTAGTGAAATATTTAAACAAAATATGAAGTATGAAAAGTGTGAATCTAGATACTTAGCTAGTGTTCACAAGTCCCAACTACAGTATATCTGATTCATTCTCACTATCTTATGTATTTAATACATGTCAGCACTAACTTTAAAAGTTGCAAAACTTTATTAGCCAATCAGAACAGAAGGACACATATTCGGTGACAGAACAGTTTTTTCTCAAACTATTAAACAGTTAAATCCTAACAAAGTCCTTCAATGTACTGTGCAGTAACAAAGTACATAAATCCTTTGAACAAGGGAACATGTAGTGTAAGGGATGATAAATCATGCAGCACTATAAGTCGTGCAGTTTCCACTTCTCTATGTTATGTACCATTAAAATATGTAAATCTGGTTACTAGCTTCTAATCAAGTTTGATGTGTGGTAAGTTGCGTGAAACATGCAATGTCGTGATGAAAAGCAGCACAGAAAAGTACAGAATTTTAATTTAGGAAAACTACATGACTTCAAGTGTTCTACTATCTCACAAAGGAAGCGTCATTATCGGTATTAGTTATAATCGGTGCCTGCCTTGGCCAATCATTGAACACTTGACTAGGCAACACTACCACTTGAACCAGCTTTCTAAGCATCGGAAATTGCTCTATGTTTTAGATGCATGACTTAACGTGTCACTGTGAAACAGATAACTTTTGACATTTCTAAAACTTAGTCTACTTTATAACAAGCAAAGCAGCTATCCATGTTCTCAGTCAGTAGTACCACTGGGTATCCCTCAAGGCACTATAGTCACTTCTACCAAGTGTGGATGTAGTATATCTTGTGAGACCATTAAGTTGGATCATACCCCATCATAATATTAAATGTGAACTCTTGGTACAATGTTATAAGTACTAAGAGAAATTATTATTATTTGTGTTAAGTGAGACTTAAGATATTCTACCATGTCACAAAAGAAGTGTCATTATCAGCACTAGGAATTATGGGTTATTGAACACTTAACTGGACAGCACTACTAGCTTTCTAAGCAACGGAAATTGCTCCATGTTTTAGATGCATGGTTTAATGTGTCACTGTGAGACAGGTGCACGACGAATGGTCCGTTATGCTAAATGTCAATGTTGACAGTCGAATTTCAAACATGACATTTAAACATGTTATTGTTGGTTGTACTATCCTAACATACCACAAGGATGTGGTGCCTACACCTCACAACACTGCATATAGTAACTATGTGTGTATGGTCCAAACTGTATATTATATCCACAAGCTTACACTACATGACCCACTGTACAAAGTACCAGTTCTATAACATAACCTACTGTACAACTGTACACCACTGTATGTAACCACAAAGTTTAGTATATTTCTACAGTATTAGTGTATGTACCCCTAGTGGTAAGGAAAATGTTTCAACAACTATAACAGTAAACACCAATTGATGTGTGTATACAGATCAGTTGATAATAGTATATGTATAGTGGAACACATAGTGGTGACACATAGTGGAACACCAATGTATACTCACTTTGGTTACACAGTTTATGTTTGCTCCTTTCTCGTGTAAATACTGGACAACTTGTACATGACCATAATAGGTTGCCAGATGAATAGGAGTCCTTCCATCCTGTAAGAACACACATCACATGTTTTAATAATATAATAAGTAACTCATTATTATGTTACTGTAAAATTAAAAATTTTGACGATTCAAAGTTTTGTTGTTTTCATGGTTATGCTAATTAATTGCTACAAAATTCCCCCTCAAAACCAGTAAGCCAAATGTCCTGCTTACAAAAAATCCTCACCTAAAACTTTGATAAATTGTCATACAAAACTTTGATAAATTGTCATACATTAACAGTACAAATCATGAATACAGTGAAAATTTCTCCCTTGAAATTTCTAGTTGTATAGTAGCTAATACTTCACTGGTGGTGGTTGTATTATTGCTAGACAATTGACATGTTTTAGGTTGACTGGTATATATACTCTATGACTTGTTTGTTGGTGAGTGATAAATACTGACTAATGCAGAGCTTATGATACGAATTCTCTGTTGTCCTGCCACAATGTCCTGGCAAACCAGAATTGTAGTTGCCTAAATCGACTGGACATGTGGAAGATGAATGCCCAATACGCCACTATAGCATAGCAAATGAACATTATAGTGGTAAGATGTCACATGACTTACTGCAGCTGTTATGTGGTTACAGTACACCAGAGGTTGGCAATGGTATATACATTTGTGGTCATAAGAATGTATACTATCTCCTAGCAACCAAGTGACTGTTATTGTTGATAGCATGCCAGCTCAGCCCTTAGGCTCCCTCCTTGTGCTTTGATGGGACACTGTGTCTGGACAAATTGTATTATGGTCAGACATCTATGCAATTAGACCAGATTTTGTCTGGGTCTGGATGTTATCCAGTGTCTGGAAATGTTATCCAGTGTCTGGATGTTATCAAGTGTCTGGATGTTATCCAGTGTCTGGATGTTATCCAGTGTCCTGATGTTATGCAGTGTCTGGATGTTATCCAGTGTCCGGAAATTATCCAGTGTCTGGATGTTATCATAAGCTCTGCTAATGTAGCATTCAACAAGTTGCTGCGAAACACTTATTGAAATATTTAGAATTTTCTACTGAGTGATTGGGATAAGTAGAATTCTAGGAAAATCAGAACAGGATGGGAACATAAAGCAGGATCAACAAATTGAAAAGCCTGATAAAGGTCATCATGTCAATATACAGGTAGCACAATGCTTCTTGCAGTATTTTAAAATTCTTTCACTAAAATACTCTAATAGATCATTCACCTGCTAAAACAAGAATGTTTTGTTATCTATTCCACCAGGGACCTGCACTGAAACCCTGTGAATTGATGGACTACAGCTGGCATAGTATATTAACTAGCTAAGTCATCAATACTAAATGTTAGCTTCTCTTTTGAAACTACTCTTGCAGCTGCCACATACTATCATGTGCGTTTTATTTTGAGGTTACAGGTAGAGGATTCTCCCTTATCTGAACCTCAGTTATCTGAACACCTCAATTATCTGAATGCCAAAAGTGACTGTTCTATTAGAGTATTTTGTCATTAATGTGCACTCTATTAGAGTAAATGACTGTTAGTAACTGAATGAAGCTCTACAGTGGGACCTCAATTATCCGAACACCGATTAACCAAACTCTCGATTATTTGAACACCAAATCGACTGCTCAATTAGGATATTTTGTCAACAAGTGTATGTTTTATTAGAGCAGTTGAGCAAAGCTCTGTATATAAATGTATGGATGTTCGATTTTACGTAATATTCAATCATATGAACACTATTTCCCCCCAATTAGTTCAGATGATTGAGGTTCCACTGTAAATCAACAGGTTTCATTTATACAATTTCACTTATCTGAACGCTATAGGAACAAAGATGTTCAGATAACTTCCCACTGTCAGTTAACTTTGTAAACTTCCTCATGCTTAATGATTCAATTTTTTACAAGTATTTATAGTTTCAAGGAAGGAGCAGTATTGATGCCATAGTTAGTCTATATACTATGCCAGCTACGGTCTACCACAAGTTCACAGGCTTTCATTGGTGCAATAGTTAACAAATACTTTTGACTGCTCTATTAGAGTATTTTAATACAAGTGACTGTTCTATTAGAGTGTATCACTCATCATAGCGGATGGATCCAAAACTGCTGCAAAGAAGTATTTTACTGTAAAATTCCGCCTGTACATTAATATAATTACTTTATAAGGAATTTTCTGTTGGTCTTTCTCATTCCCATTTTCCTACCTACCCCATCAATGATATTGTGAAGCCATTAAAAAGCAAATAATGTAATAACAATAAAGTAGTATACAACACTTTCTAAAACTCTTTAACCCTTAAACCCACAGAAAATTTTTCGGAATGCATATTTACACAATGTGGGCATGCATGGCGACACTAGGTGGGGAAACTTAATTCTTACAGCCTACAAATACACATAGATTAAAAGTGTATTTAATGGGCTACTTGGAGAAGGTTAAACCAACACTGTAACTACAATGGCTTACTTGTTATGAAGCAGTGAACAGTGATGAGTCGCATCTCTGTGTTTCTAAATTCTTGCCACATATTTAAGTTCGATTGTGGGTTTACCCATGTGAGTCATATATGGTCTGATATAAAATTTCACAACGAACTGAATGGAAGTTGTTGCAAAGCGATAGGATAAACTACCATCAAGTTATCAACCATTTTATAAAGGTATGTAAAGGGTCCGCGTGTTTCCTTACCAAAAAGTTATTTTCACGGCTAGTTTTGGCCTCATCATTTAGCGTTAGGGTAATACCCTAGGTATCACTTTAATCCACAAGTAGAATGACATAAATTGCATATCCATAGAATGGATACTTTGAAAGTTACAGTGCTTTGTGCAAAGCACGCGTATTTATTAAGTTTAAGTCCAGTTTTCTGGATTATGCGGGTTTAAGGGTCAACCTTGTGCTGTGGAGAAGTAAAAGGGTAACAAAATAACAGTGTGTAATTAAACTTCTATTTATGTATTTCACCCAGGTGGTTGGCTATAGCATAACAGTGTCATAAAAAGCATAAACAATGTGCTACATAGCAACCATCTTCAAGTGGCCTGTTTAATCACCTGTCACAATGTGAACAGCTGAAAAAACACTTCAGGTTACAGTTAACTTGGATAATTATTAATCAGCAAGCCTGTATCCCTCATCTCAATTCTTGCTATTGTAAAGTTCTGGTAATGTAACTATTTCACGGGCTGTGAAATCATAGAAAATCTCAAACAGCTTTCATCACCACATTGTCCCTTTAAACACATTTTATTACAATGACTGCTAGTAGCTTGTAAAAATTTAATTTTCCTTCCACTTGTATTAATTCAAGCCAAAACCTGTTGAGGCTCCTGTTAAAGGAGGATCTTAGCTACATCCTACAACAAAAGGAGACTGGATGAATCATTCTATACTACATGTACAGTAACTAATGTTGTGTGACCATCACAGCAAAACCTCAACTTGTTTGCACAAGCATGCACTTTAAGAAAAACGAAATTTTAAAAAGAACAAAAAGAAAAACATACACAAGTTTTTATCAGGCATTACTCAGAGAAAGAAGAGTCAAACTATACAACATCTCATTCATCTGCTCATGGAGAGTTCGAAAATCTTTGCTTCGTTTCTGTAGCTCCAAAGGCATGCATGTCACATGTGTTTGTGTATGATGATGCTGCGGAGATGTAAACAAAATCGTTGTCACTTCTTCAACTAAACTGCCTTCATACTTGTATGCGTAAGTGACTACAGGGCTAACACTATACCTTGGTTAATAGGATGAACATTTTAAGCCAAATTCCAACATTGTAGACTAATGCTGATGGAAGTTATGGCTGTGAATGTAAGTGTTTGTAGTTTATTTTCAGTATAGTCACTGTACAAATAATATCTTTGCTCTTCCTACCGTCTAGCGCTATAATTCCAAAACTACTCACCACACTTTGGTGATCCATTCTTTGGGCACAGTAGATAATGTGAGAAAATAAAAATATATGGAAGTTGTGTAAACAAGTCTGATTTTTGCTGAGGCTGTCACATATTTGAAATACAATATTACATTACTATATTTCATCAATACCACAGATATAAAATCCTTATAAAAACTTTAAGTAGAAAATCAATTATGCAAGATTTTAGCATTCAACTATGTAGCACCCATTTAAGTTTGAGCAATCCATTTGCTAAGGAAATGTGGACTCTGATAAAAATCACTACATTATTAAAAAAAAGATAAGCTGTATAATGGCTTCAGTACACAAAATGTAATTGTAGTTTGTCCTTTTAATCCAAACCACAAAATTAGTTTGGACTACTGAAACACAATAGAGGCACATACAGACTAATGGAAGATATGTAATATAACATTCATTGTTAAAGATCGATCATCACAATGGTCTATAATGTGGGAATAACAGTGTCCACTGTATTAACATGGGTACATACACATATGAATACAACAAGTACAATATTCACTTGTGAAATACCAACATACTTCATCAGTGCTATTGATGTCAAGACCTAATCCTACTGCTGTGGTGACAATATCCAGGTTACCACCCATACAAGCAAAGTGTAGCAGATTACGTCCATACTGTAAACAACACAAGTTATGTTACTTATCATCAACTAACATGTGATTACCATGAGTGTTACAATTAAACATTATACATTGTGTCAAACAATAATTTATTGCTGAGAAGAAAGTTGTGAAATGAGAAACCATTTAAAAGTCACAAAGTGTAGATGGTATCCATTTGGTGGCCATGAAATGACTACAATGATTGTATTGTTTATAGTCATTTACACTATTACAATCATTATCTGCTGGAACTTTTTAATATCACAAGTGCATGGATTTATTTTTTAAGTTTGATTAGGGATTATAGAAATAAAAATTTGTGAAACAAGGAAGGTCACCTACCAGGCCCGTACCCAGAGGGGGGTTTGGTCGAACCCCCTACTTTAAACTGGAAATTTTATTTTTACTGTAAAACGATCTTCTCAACTATAATCTGTGTTCTAGCATTCATTACATGCCTTCCATGGCTTCTACCAGCTGAAATGCGTGTGGCTTCCAGGTATTAACCATAGTGCTTCGAGGTTATCTGTGTACATATAAACCACTTTAATGATGCATGAATACAGACAGTGGTTTTCTCTCTATGGCTAAGACTTCTATTATTCTACTTACAGTATCTTAATAAGGCTGTCCATTGAGCCATCCTTGACCATACTGCACTGAGAGCTACTATTAATACTATTTCAATTAATTCCAATTGTAATTTGTTAAATAGTTTCTACTAAGAGCCCGGAATAGCAATGATAAGCACAGACTTGATGAACACTGTGACTGATAGACTATTAACTATAGCAGCAACTATAACACAAGTAAGCCTGGCTTGTTGCATCCAATGATATGAATTCTAAAGTGTCAAGTGTGTGAGTCTGTCAGTTGTTTTCATATTAACCTTATTGTGGTTATCATCCATGTTTGGACAATGGTGAAATGTAAGGTTTAGCTTATAGCTGAAATGAATGACCCTGAGCAGTCTTAGAAATGCTGGAGTGTACATGCACTACAACCATATTTTAATCTCTTGTTTGTATTAGTGTGTGATGGCCCATGTTGGCCAGCTCTGGCAAAATTGGGTTGGGTGGGCCATCCATGCATGGTTGGTGGTAGGTAGTGTGTGAAGCACACTCAGCATACATAGTATGCTCCTGATAGGGGGGTCTGGGGGCATGCTCCCTAAGGAAATTTTTTAAAGAAATGCCATCTAGAAGCAAATTTATCCTAATTTCAGTTGGGCATAGTTATCCAATATTACAATCAATAATTTGTTCATTAACAGCTGCATTCAATCTAAGCTTATTGGCCAGTTGCTAGATGAATAATGACCACAGTACTGATACTGTAACAGTGGCGTGGCCTAAATTGTACCACATGGACAATAAGGCACCCACAAATATTTTGATGCATACTCTTGCCAAGACTTTTCCGCAATACTCCGTGTTTGAGAGACTGGCAGACTTGTGCTTAGTATAGTTTTTGGTAAGTTTGAGTGTAAGTTTTACTATAAAAGCAGCAGACTTGGCACTCGTAATTATATGGCTTCTCGTATTGTCAGTCTGCTACATGCTAGTCAAGTTTACTGTAGTTGGCAAAATGTTGGGTGGACCATGGCTTACTTCCCCCCCCTCCAGAGACGGCCTTGTGTCAACACAATGATGTGTGAGAAGTTTATTTAATCAGTGCATGCATTTCTGCATTTAAGCAATTTGAGGCTATTCTCAGGACATTGAATATTAAACCTTTCTCAGCATCTGGGGGCACAGACCCCCACGTCTGGGATCGCCTACCACTTCAATTTAGAACC
The DNA here is from genome assembly GCF_963678975.1 of Dysidea avara. Classification (NCBI taxonomy): domain Eukaryota; kingdom Metazoa; phylum Porifera; class Demospongiae; order Dictyoceratida; family Dysideidae; genus Dysidea; species Dysidea avara. The sequence goes on along the minus strand of NC_089275.1, from coordinate 48,124,241 downwards.
CCCCTTTTGAAATTCCTGCGTACAGGCCTGCCTGCACCTGAAGATATATACTAGTGAACATGTAAAAACTCTAACATCTAATTTTACCTTGTACTTGTTTGTTTACTTTTTGTATCATAATTACAGTAGGACTGGTGATCAACTCATACATACCACATCAAAAGAAAGAATGGCTCCATAAAATTTATGTTTGAATGCATACCCCAACTATCAAATACTGAAAAGTGTAGTTGCCCTACACTTCGTTTTTAGCTATGTTCAGCCTGTTACACAGTGTTACAAATGAAGAACATAACAAGCAGTGCCTCTGAAATCAATTTGAAAATACAGACAATTTCCGTTACAAATGTAATAGCTAGTTAGCAGAGGAAAGCCAAAGTGTGCTACCATGAATTGCAAACTTGGCATTATCAGCAAAAAGAAATGGGACACAAAGGAGGACAAAGGTAAGTCCATGATGCATGCATTGTACATACTGTGGTGTGCCAATTAAGGCACCTGTCAGGCTGAAGCGACACTTAACAGTGAAAAAGTGAAACCTTAGCCATCAGTAAAATACACTTGTCTGAAGGCATTAGCCAGGCATTAGCCAGGCAGTTAGCCATGAAATTTCTGTGAAATGTTTTCGATGAATTACGTAACAACTTATCGAAAGTGCTTTTGGCTACTTTGAAGACACTTTTAGGCTTGATTCTACCTAACCAATACTGGCAAGAGGCATCGTGACATTGGTCTCTGGTCAATACTTTGTGTAAGAAAGTTAATACACCATACTATTCTACTGTATGATATAACCAACCCTGGCTGAACATAACCATATTATTCCAGTTCCTGTATAACACACACTTGTCTGTCATGTGACCACACCAGATCCATGACTGAACAACACACTACTATGTGTCTTGACTGAATCAATGAATATGTGTCCCAGCAATCAATTAATGAGGTGCTTATTTCAGGTACGTATGTTCCACCTTTTATGAACAGCACGAGAAGCAACTCTACAATTAGTATACTCACTAAGGAAATAGGTTTATTGTTTTACATAAACTGCAATACATAACTGATTAATCGTAATTTTGGATTTCATAAATTTATCATAACTTTTGTAATTCTTCAATATGTTCCTACGCACTGCTAAGGAAGCGCTTGCTAAACAAACCACATTTAACAACACATTACACACAGAAGTATCTTCCAAACTGTTTTATAGTTTGACTATTGTGTTTTACCCACAAATTCTCTTGACAAAGCCTCAAAGGTGCTCTTCATTTTCGCTTGCATACATAAGGACACGCACCCTTTCAACTCGAAGAAATAAGCTATTCCTGGTAGTCTACAAGGCCTGTACTGCTGTTTTTCAGTTGTTAAATGTCTGTAAAACCTGAAGGGAAGTTCACAAAGTCTGAGTGAAGTAGCTACACCCGTATCACACTGGTGAGTAGAAACCACTTCAGAGTACAATTTACCTGTGTGGAAGCTTATTACACTTAATTTTACTTCTTATGTGCAAGCTGCTTTCATCATTTAACGATTTTGCTCACGTGGGTGCATACGGACAAACATAGGTAGATGGAGATAGGTAGATAAGTACACACACACTTTTATGAAAACAATTGAAATCAGTAAACCATACACGTGCCCACAGCTGGCCAAAAGCCAGCTGTGGGTGCACACCTGGTTTAAAAAGCCAAACCTCCATGATCCCTATTATACAGTACCTATCATACTCTATGATAACTGTACTTATTACAGTCAGTGAGAGAATTTAAATCTGTTGTACATACACACCACAACATTTAAATAGAAACTGTGTACAACACACAATCAGTATGTTGTATGGAGTGTTCTGATGAAACAATAATAAAATAAACTGATGGGTCATTATTAAGTATACAATGTACTCTTGCATTATAGCAATGATCATATGCCTGAGTGGACAAATTGTGATCCATTAAATGGTTATAACTTCTGAATGAAATAAGTTGTCAACTTCAAATAACTTCATCTTATTCCTTTTAGTGAGATCATTTATTTGATACCAAGTTTGACTAATTTGGTTGACATCATGCAGATGAAATATAGTCAAAAATCACATTTTAATCTTAAAAGACCACAAAAATGTCACTAAAAGGGTTTTTTTCCATAATGGATTACTAAGGACTTTTGATATGTTATAGAGCATGTTTTCTGTGTTAGAAAATGTTAAGAAAGATTTTGTTACAATTAGTGTGGTTAAGCCATAAAATGACTGGACTATGTGTATTTGTATTTCATTGTTGTTAATTATGACAACTTCATACATGTACACATGTACGTATATTATTGGAATTAAACTCCGTAGTAGTAATGTACCGATACCACTTTTTCACTACAGATCCAATACTGATACATTTCAAGGCAAATTGGCCAATACCGATCCTATACCAATACTTTGCCACATAGGAATTACTCACAAGAAACAGCTAACAGTAGTCAATAAACCAGCTACTAAACACAGTTGCTAATTTCATCTACTGCAGTTTGCTGGTTTTGTGGTCATCAGTCATGAGGATAACAATAGTGTATGATTTCAATGAATCTTATTTCGTGGCTTATTACAGTTTCCACTGTGCTAGTAATTGGCTTCTTTCAAATAATTCATAGCATAGATCAACTCGTGCTCAACTTTGTTGATGTGTGATTGACGCCACCATCTTGAAAAGTAATTAAATGACGTCATTCACAGTATCGGTTGGTATCAGGCATTTACAGCTTTATCAATACAAATCCAATACTGCCAAAATAGGGCTGATACCAATACTAGTACCAATATCGGTGCATCACTACTCCATAGTACAGTGATTAGTAAGTAATAAAAAAATAATTGATGAGCAATTATTATTACTAAGTAACACTTAGTACAAGCTAGGTGGGTGATTTTAAGACTTCAAGTTGTTGTTATGGTACAAAAAATATCTAATGACAATTGTCCAACTAACAATAATGCGTAACTGCTTTGTATATATTGCCCACCCTAAATAATGTATAACATGTACATGATACACCACTCACTTTGTCAACTACTTGTGTATCAGCTTGGTTGCCTAACAAGTACTGGAAAACACTGGCCTGTGCTTTCCTGGCAGCTTCATGAAGCAAGGTCTGGTTCCACTATACAATAGTAGACAATACATGTAATAGTAGATACTACTACTTTCTTACCATATTACAGTAAACCTTGTGTAGCTAATATGATTGTCTTATACTAATTTTATGTGGCATTATTAACAGGTCACTAAATGTCATTGTACATACTGTAATGTCACAATTATAAACTATCAAGATGACCAAGACCAGGGGCAGTGGAGTATGCCACCAAAGAGTGAGGAGGGGGAAGGGCAACTTCGGCAATGAACGTTACAACATGGTGTTTGAAGTACACAATACACATGGACACCATTTTGGGGGGGTGGGACATATATTTTAGAAGATGAGATAGTAATTTTACTACTTTCACTACATTGAGTTAGTCACAGTGTTTAAGGTATATCTGTTCTATTAGAGTGGTTGACTGCTCTATTAGAGTACCTTGATATTTTGTTACAACATTGACCAAAAAGTTAACACACCAGTATAGTGTGATGGTAGTCTCAATGAAATATATTGAGCAGATTTCACAAAAATTATCTGATAACTTACTACTGTTGTTTAACACCTACGGCACGTTAAATACATTGGAAACTTCACCTTCATTCCTGTCAAAGCCACTGGTAAACAGCTCTCAACTGGCAATAGTACATCAAACTGTTCACATAAACGTCTTGTGTTTGCTTCCCAACTGGTGACTACTTTTCCTTTCCATTAGCAACTTTTGGTGACCGTTTTTTGATTAGTCACATATTCTCTTTCATGTGTTAACATGATTTGTGTTCTAAATGAAGCACTAGCTACCTTAAAAGTTTGTTGTAAGTTTCTATGTGCTTTTTGATTACCCACTACAACACGCCACAGAACATGGTGTAGAGAACACTTGAACTACATCTCATTGTAAACCACCCTACAAAGTGCTAGAGTACCTAACACCTGTATGTAATAATGATTCTAATCCTACTGCCAGCATAATTTTTCTACTTAGCTAAACCTTGTTACACAAAAAGTTCTATTTTCATACTGGGGTATACACACTAGGGCCCAAACAAACTTGGATTGTCAGGGTTCGAACATTCATCAACTAAAGATCACGAATCTTTCGAACTTTTACATGGAACTGGTTCCTGTTTACAAATTATACATCACAGCATATTAACCTCATAGACACAGCATATTAACCTCATAGAGGCATGGCCTGTGACCACCACTAAACCATCAACACTTAACTTAATTAAATGTCAAATACCATACGTCTACCTTCCCCCACATCATTATGGAACACAGCAAGATGGATACCATATATAGCCTAAATATTTCGAGGGGCAAATTTCTCGAGGTTGAGCAATGTTGCTAAAAATAAAAATTTCGCGGATTTACAAATACTCCCAAAATGTATTAGACTAAATGGAGGTCTAAATATTTCAAGGGTAAAATTTTCGCTGATAACACACAAACCGTGAAATCAGCAAAAATCCCCCCCCCCCCCTTGAAATGTTTAGGCTATGAGGTAGCTTAACTGTGTATCACTATCTAATTAGTAGCTTGAGCTTGAGCTGCTCAACCCACATTCGAATGTTCATTCATTTGAACGAACCTTCGAATTCACTTAAGTTCACTTGGGCCCTAATACACACTACTATTACAATGAGAACTTACAACAAAACACATAACAGCAGTGCAGGCATAAGCAGGCCATTTAGGTTCACATTAGTTTGTCTGTGTGTTTGTCCCATATATGTTGTATATTCCTTTTGCAGTACAGGTTTGTTAGATGTATGTACTATGTTTGAACTGTTCGGTCAGCACATCAAGTGTAGTATAGCAACTGAAAGTGTATAAACTACATGGTAGGGCAGGTACTACTGATAACTTTTTATGATGTCCAATTATTCCACCAACTAGTAGTTATGTTAGTTTTCACTAACTCCTACTGATCCTGATATTCCGATAATCGATACTGGACAATATTTTCAAGCCGATAAACGTAGCCAATCCGATATGGTACCAATTTAGTTCATTTATAGTGGCAGTAGTGCTACAATAGCTGACATTATATTTTAGCAGTAATACAACATTGTAATACAACTCAAGGTGTTTATTAACATTGTTTAAAGCACACAAGCTTGCATTTCATTATTTGTATCTGCTACTTTTTCCATCATGCAACCGATCCGATACTGATAAACAAAAATACAGCCAATATATGGTTTTTCTGATAACCGATCCGATTATTGGTGCAATACTAGTAGTTTTACTCATAACATGATGTTTCATTGTATAATTTTGGTATCCAGACAAGTTAAAAATTGTAATGGGTCAACTGAAAGTAATTGTGGTAGAGAATTATAAATGCGTAATGAAATGTGTTTGGTAATTGGTGAATTATGATAACCATAATTTGAAATAAACACACAACATAACTAGCTATAACTTTTATACACAGGTATAGTTAACACATTATCATCATACACATTCATCTACTCACCCTAAAAGGTTGTCTAGTATCCCGAATATTGTTGATCCCATATTTCTTGATGAACTTGCGGACAGTATTCAGGTTCCCACCCTCCACCGCATCAAACACCTCCTCCACTTCATCCTGTAATACCAGATATGATACAAAGGACACCAATACTAGTTGTATTGTTAGTACTCTACTGGTACTAGTCTATAAGTGTCTGACCTACAAAAGTCATAAAAGGTCACTACCATTATTAGGAAACACCATGGATATATAAATGAATAGCTAATGCTGAGAAAACTCTAGAAATCCTTAGAGGAAGAGATGGTCGAGATGGTAGGGATGGAGTACCAGGTCCCAGGGGACTGATTGGACCAGATTGTGGTAAGTTTTGTTTGTATTTTCAGATTAGCTGTCTCTTATAATTTCACATCTTTTGTTTTGCTACAGGTCTTATAGCTACCGAGTGCTGAGACAATACCTTATATTGTTCATTTTTTTTGTTTAAATGTTATCTACATCTTTTTTGTGTGTATATTGGTTGTTTGGAAAGTACCTACGTATATCAAATTTTATATATGCATTGATTTTCATTTTCAAACCAGAAGTGGTTTTCGTTACCATGTTTGTGACTTGAGAAACAGCACGTGTATTGACCGGTAGAGTGTGAGATGCCTAAGTTGATTCAAGACCTGCCATGGAAACTTTGTTTCAAGTTAGCGCTTCTGTTGGACTACCAGAACCACCAAATCACAACTGGAAGGCATCGATTGATGAACTCGAAAATTTAGAGATAATAAGTGAACGCTGTGGAGCACCAGGGACAGATCCCAGGAAAGAGTCCCACGGAGGTTCTTTTAAACACATTAGAACATAGAAATTATACGTTAGATGATCTTTATCGTGGTCTTCACAAAATGGAGCATAGACAAGCCATGGAGACGATCATCAGTAAATACGGTACGCATGTGCTTTTAATTAGGTATCCGCGCGAAAATTACGCACAAATTTTAATCTGTGATATGCCACTATCATATCATCAAAACGATTATTCCCTACCACCTACAAACTAAGGCCAGGAAAAAGTGATCTACAATTCATTGTAACTGCCCACACGGTATTTCTGGAATTTTCATTATTCATTGTCAGATTACTTGTACCAAATATATTGAGATATTCTAATAAAATAGTCAAGTACTCTAGTACAACATTTATATTTTCACATTTACATATACCATAAAAGGTGTGATCTTCAAAGTAAGCCAGAGGTGGAGCCAAGAAATGATAGCAATGATGTTAATGTTAATCAAACTATAGTAACTGTTATCAGTGGCGGATCCAGGGGGGGGCACGGGGGGCACGTGCCCCCCCCCCCTCCCTTAAAAAAATGTATATAAGATCGAGATACTCTAATAGAGCAGTCAATCACCAATCACTCTAATAAAGCAGTCACAGTGTTCATGGGGAAGTGTAGCTTACTTAGGAAGCTATAAATAGGATTTTATTTTACATAACATACGTGATATAATATATTTGGTAAAGGATAACTAGCTATTGTTGTTGTGACCTTTTTTTTTTTTTTTTTTCTTTTTTTTTTTTTGCTCTTCAACTTTTTTTCAGCAAGGTGCCCCCCCTCTTTCCAGACTCTGGATCCGCCCCTGGTTATCATCATTGAACTGATTGTAATTATAATTATCAACATAATAACAATCAATCATTCCTTTGTCATCACTTTTGATTTTGTAACTTTTAATGCCAGAAAAGGCCACACCATTTTTGTCACAGCTTGGCTGTTTTGACATGGATAACACTTCTTTTTGTATTTGCTAGTCTAAAAGCCACTTGTAGACCAGCTTTAGGGCTTTCTTTCACGTGTCTATATTTCACTTTGAGCATAAATATTATACACAGTCAGGTGTGTAATTGGATTATTCATGTGTCATATATGTGATGTTGAGTGTCTGATAACTGCTAGTAATATAGTGATAGTATTGCTATGGTGATATAATAGTTACTATCAATCATGAATAGTGATAGTTGTACTATTGCTCAGCTCTATATTAGAGTACACTGTTCTATTGGAGTATTAAAGTAAAAGAATAGATACTGGCTATACTGAATATTTACTTTTCTAACACTCCATTGATAAAAATTGTTATATATTACAGTTGTAATATTTGCACGCTCTACTGGGCTTTCACAGTTACTTCAACGTTAACTTCTGTTATCAACATTAGTGGACTAAGCACAGATATGCATAATTTATCATGGTAATACAATAGCATATACTATCATAATCACAACTGTTACTCACTATCACAATAATTGATAGATCACAACTACCACTCAGCTCTACTCTAATACAGCTATCATAGAACCTTCCAAAAATAGAATTCTCAGGGATCCTCTATTGTTTTTAGCATTTTCATAAGATAGGGAGAGGGGATAAATTGCATGTTAGTCTTAGTAGCACCATACAAAGCATAATAATTTATCAGTATTGTTCAGTTAGAATGTTAGAGGTGGTGGAAGCTAAGTCATAGCTGAAGTCTGAATGATTGTTATGGGAGATAGTTACTGTATGGTAGACAAGTACAGGTATAGTGTACACAAGGTTCCAAATATTCAGTGTCTACATTGTGACCCAGTGAAGACAACCAACACTGATTACTCATATACAGTATAGCATCAATATTATATGTACATTCTTGGGTAGGAGGGAGGGGGTAAGTGAAAAGAGTACTCTCTGTATGCTTGTGAAATGCTCAAAATTATTAATGATCCATGATCATGATGCTTTAGTCTAAAAAATTCAGTATTGTAAGCTAAATATATAGATAACTGACACAAAGAAAACCTTGAAAGTTTTAACATGGATTTGAACCAGGGTATTTTTAATGTAAACCTCCCAAGTCACTGTTATTTTTGCAACTTAAAAGAAGTTCAAGCCTAAGCATACTTTTATGCAGGTTTGTATACCAGGAAAATAATGGCTTGAAAGCTGCCAATCTTATGATGAAAATGGACCGCCCTCTCGCATGCAAATATGCCTGAGTCCAGGACGGGAAACAGAATTTATTGGAGTAGCCTAATCTGGAAACGGGGAAGCCATAGAGCGGCCACTTAGTTACAAATCTGCAAATGAATAGTCATTCTTACTCTAGTCAAACGTGAAGATGCATCTTGATACAATCTGGACGCCATGTTCTCAGAGTGTGTTGGCCTATCTCCAGTCCCTCGTCCAGCCCTAACTTCGTGTTGAAGCTCGCAGACCTGTACTCATGATGATACCATATAATGTGCTAATCATAGGTAATGTATACCATACCTCTTAATGCTTCAACGAAATGTAGCCAGTTGGAGGCATATATCGCTTCGCCAGTTCGTCACGATCCTCGTCACGATCGAACAATCTTGAGTCACAACTCCAACCCACAATCACATATTCATGTATCTATGGCGACGTCTACAGATCTCAGTACTGCTGCAGGGGCTGCTGGGTCTGCAAATGATAAAGTTACCACCGATTTCTCCTCCTCCAGGACTGCATTTCTCAGTGTACTCAGCAAAGTATGTTTTAATATAGGAGTATAGTCTATCGCCTAGCTCCTAAGCGTAGAGGATTAGTTTACAGTTTTTATCATGGGGGAGGATATTGTACTCAAGGCAATGCCTCACTGGCCTTTGCTGTTTGTAATTCTAAGAATATGCCCTTCCTTCTGTGATTGATGATCATGTGTTGTTCCAATATGCACATGACACCAGAAATAAGTTCTGCGTTGTGCGCCGTTCATTGTACATCATTTTGGGTGATGCTGCCATGAAAGAATTGGCCAACCTCTTGTGTGTTAAGCGTGGTGTTTCTCGTGGAGTTGTGATGGGATGGTTGAGATGTAAATTAAACTTTTCTCTGAAGACAGAGATCTGCGATTATGTGTGTTCATGGTGCCCTGTCCAGTTGCTGAGGCACCTCGTGAGGTGCCAATTGCTGTGTAGGTTGCTTAGGTTGACAATCAGCATAAGCTGAGTGGACTCCCTGCTTAAATATTATAATTACAAGTAATAGAGGCTCTTATTTAAGTCCAGTGGTGTGACCAAGTTGTGATCCATGTAAAGGCTGGCTTCCATATAACTGCAAACCATCTGCATTGTTGACTGAGTCAGAGTGTCTGCTCTCCTAACTCTTGCGGTGGCTCTGAATGTGTAGATGGTTGTACAGAGACCAGATATCATAGCACATCCACCTTGTGAATTGCAGGAATTACCTGCAGAAATTATCAAGCTTTTAATAAATTATCTTATCTGAACTATGTTTTGCTGGTATGGATTCCCTCCTTCCTTCAGTACCATGTAACTTGTCTTCAGTGGGTATGAAATTAGGCTGTTCACATTTAATCTATCACTTGCAAAAATGTGACCATATTATGACAGATCATGCAATTGGAGACATGAAGGGTGTGTGAAGATGAACTTTGAGGTTTACAGATCAGTAAACAATCCAGCATATTTTGGTTTACCAAAACATCTTGTTTTGACAGGCAGTTTCTACCATTTTAGGTATTACACTTCCTTATTAGGTTGTGATGTGCTCTGTATATTGTCATGTGATTATAACCTCAGTATGTGTACTACTACCTACATGTAAATATGTGTGTATGTTTGTGTGTAGTGTGTCTGTATCCCTATGTGATACATGTGATGTGTGTAGTGTTTGTGTACTGGATTATTTTTGCAAGGTGTAGAGTTTTATTGATTTTGTAAAGTCTGCTAATATACAAATTGTATGAACACAAAGAAAGGTTAACATTTATGTGTACTAGTGAAAATATCCACTTTGTGGTCATACACAATTGTTCACAAAACACTCTAATAGAGCATACACAATTATTGTGGCCTAATGGTGGTTGAGCTGTTTCAGTGATCATATTTCAACTTGAATGTAAACCACTATTTGTACCTCATGACCTCACTGATAAGATGACATCATTACACAGGATCTTTTTGGTCCCATTTGTAAATGAGGTAGTGTCACTATACTGGAATACCTGTCTGTACCAGTCACTAATTCTTTCAACGAGTGACATTGTGGTTGCATTTGTGTAGTGTCAACATTGTGTTCTGTTAGTTGTTCTGTGTTATAACTAATTACTACCTGTTGTCGTCAGGGCATGTCTAACACTGTGTTCATTTTACAGCACTAGAGCTGAAGAACAAGGAGAGAGATAAATATGGACAGTCATCCTAATGGAATAGGTGTAGAATAACGACATCCAGATGGATCAAACACGTCTTGTGGCTATCTCCTACTCAGGTTGTAACTCTTATTGAGAATGTAAAGAAACTTATGTAAGTTTGTGTTGATGATATGCAACTTTTTCTTCACTTTTATAATTACTCCATACTTGCACAGTTATTCCCAGTTCTGCAGATACCACTTGTATGTGATTGTGCACACCTTCACCTGTGAGACATGGTACAGCTTCTAGTCTTGCCCCAAGAGAATTTATCTGTGTTGACTCCTAACACCTGAGTAGCACACGGGTGTCCTAGTGTTGGGTGATATTGCATTTTTAGTATTTGAAACGAAGTAATCTAGATTTTCAATTTAATCTTGATATTTGTAACAATATGTAAGTGATAGTTGTAATATGGTAAATACAGTATGTATAATACAATAGTAGCTAAAAAAGTGAACATGTTGACCTCAGAGTTTAGCCAAAGATTATTTATCTGTAAAAATGTTTCCAGAAACACTAAATAAGATCAGGCTTCTGTAGATCCTTTGGCTTACTACCACCACCAGAACAAAACGAAAATAAGTCCAGGCAGGTAATTTAGTTTTCCCTGGCTTTAAAATTAAATTAACAGGTTTACTCATAGATCTGGTAGCACTGTCTCCATCACGCTCATCTTGGTTAGGTATAGCCAAGCCCAAAAATACCTTCAGAGTGACCCCAAACCCTTCCAACAAGTTTCTACAGAATTTTAGAAATTTTCTATTTAACAATTTTATTCTGACTAACTGATGCCTTCAGCCAAGCATAACTCGACAATGGATAAGGCTATGGTCTACTGTTCAACATCGCTTCATCCCAAGATGTACCTTTTCGCCAACCGCAGTACGTACAATGCACATATCATGGACTTACCATTGTCCTCCTTTGTGTTCAAGTTCTTTACACTGACAATGCATGGTGTTGATTTGTGACAGCACGATATGGCTTCCCCTGGCTGTGTCATGCTTTTCACCTGAATTTTTCCGCAGCAACTGGTTTCGTTGCAGTATAGTTTCTTGCACTGTTCTTCATTTGTAATGCTGTGTAACGGGCAGAGTATAGCTACAAATGAAGTGTAATGACCACCTCACTTTTCAGTGTGTAATTGATTGTTGGGATGCATGTTCAGACACAAAATTATTTTACGGAATGCCTGGCACCATTCTTTCTTTTAATGTGTTACACAAGGATTCAGTAGTCATAATTGTGTTATAAAAAAAGTTAACAAACAAGTAGAATGAAAAATTAGGAATCTTAAGCTGGATTAGGGATCAAAAAAACAAAAAAAAAGCAGGGAAATAAGGAATAAAACAAGGGAGTCTGCCTATACCTACAGATATACTAGTGAACATGGAGAAAACATCCTGACCACCTGGTAGACTCCTGTAAGCATTTGAGCGTAAATCGGATGGCTGCAGGTTCGAGGCTACCTAGGTCCAGTCATGGATTTTTTCTCCTTTCTCCAACTTTTCAGACACACCTTATGTAGCTAAAGTCTTTGAGCAGGCTGTAGGACCAGGTGTCCTACAGACCTTCAGCACTTGTGCTGTAAAGCATTAATTATACAACTAAGTACTAAGAATAATACGAAATGTGGTTAAAATTATGTCATAAATAATAACAAGAGTTCATAATATAAGTTCATAATATATATATACTAAGGAGAGTATCCTACTCTTATATACCCCTGTAGAAGGGCGTATCGTGAAGTTATGACGTAATGACAAGAAGTTGTGGTTTCTGACTTACAAGCAGCCATAAAGTGCAAGAATCGTTAGCACCATTTCACACTTGCGATGCTCAGAATAGCCGTATTCGCGAATGGCCTAGCAAGAAACACCTACTAAGCAGTCTTAACCCATGAAGGAACGATTGTAGTTTGGTGAGAAATGCCTTAAGCTGAGGATGATTTGGTTGCTAGCGACTTTGTTAGGCACGCGTTCAATCGATACCATGTTTAACTAATGACATTACTAATTATACAAAGAAAAACGGGCGGACTCAGAAGTTCTACGTCATAACTTCACGATACGCCCTTCCACAGGGGTAAATGAGAGTAGGATACTCTCCTCAGTATATATATTATGAACTCTTGATAATAATAATGAATGAAATAAATAAATAAATAATTAAATAAATAATTAATGTTTGGGAAAACTACAAGGCCTGTGAACTTACACTAACCGGGGCTCGACTCACCGGTGAACAAAGGCACAGACGTACAATAATTACGCCTGTTTGTGCTGATGACCTGAACGAACATGTAATTCTATATAACACTCGGCACCACGCCCATGCCCAGAGAAGATTAGCGACCACGAGCGACCATCCTCAGGTCCACTACTAACCTGTCTACTAATCGCTTGTGTCCAGATCTTCGTTCAGACAAGTGTCAGGTGCTGCTGTAAGCCTCCCAAGCGCCATGCCAGCTGCCAGTGCATTCAGGTGGATTATTAACAGAGGTTATTATTATTATTATTATTATCAATTTTGTCAAAAGACCGGGTTGTACAAAAGGACAAGCCTGTAGGCATACTTCCCACACATACACACCAGAAATTACAAAAACAATGACATAAGCAAATACACCTAAAAAACAATAACTACTACAAGAACAAAAATAAATACCAACAAAAACAAGAACATTAAGTATAGAGAAGATTCAAAAAAGAAAACGACGGAGGGCTAAATGGAACAAGGGTGGCTGTTTAATTCGCAGGATGGTATGGGGTATGGTATTCCACAGAAATGTGCTGTTCACAAAGAAAGAGTAACGAAAAGAATTAATAGACGATGTCACAGGCCGGATAGATAGAGGGTGACACCTTGTGGGAGCTTGGGACAACTGAAAATGTTCACTAAATGGTAAGGAATTCCTGTGGTGGAGACTATCATGAATGCAACAAATAGTAAAGTAGGTGTGACGCTGTTGAATGGTAGGCCAGTTTAATGCTTGGATGCATTCGTCAGAAGACTTGCTCCAACAATGAGATGAAGGAATCCACCTGCTATTGGAAGCCCAACGGGCAGCTCTACGCTGAACAGATTCCAGAACATTGATGTTTTTAGCAGTATGAGGATGCCAAACTGGACTGGAATATTCCATAACGGGGCGGACAATGCATTTGTAAGCAGTAGATTTAATGGATGAAGGAGCATTGAACAGGCAGTGGCGAAGAAAATTGAGTGCTTTTGTAGCTTTAGCTGAGACATATTTACAGTGTTCATTCCAGTTCAGCTTTGTGTCAACTATAATGCCAAGGTATCGAATTACAGGATGGTGATAACAGAAGAATCTAGATGGTATGAAGGTAAAATTGAGGAACGTTTGTTGGAAATCACTATGCTATCACATTTAAGTGGATTGAGACGCAAGAGCCACTTCTTTGCCCACTGAGCTATACTTGAGACATCAAACTGCAACCATTTAACATCATCAGGAGATGAGATTTCCTTGTAGATCGTGACGTCATCAGCAAATAGTTTGACTTTGCTGTGAGATATAACAGAGAAAATGTCATTAATGTAAAGTAAAAAATGAAGAGGGCCTAAGACTGAACCCTGGGGCACACCTGAGGTAACCAAAAGGCACAAGGAAAATTTCCCATTAACTACAACACGCTGGCGTCGACTTGTTAAAAATGCAAATCAAAATATCACCAGTGATTCCAAGAGATTCCAACTTCAACAGTAAGCGAGGATGGGAAATAGAATCGAAAGCCTTTGCCAGGTCTAAGAAAATGCAGTGAGTACTACTATGCTGTTCCAGAGAAGTTGCCCAATCATTAACTGCCTCCAAAAGTAAAGAAATAGTAGAGCGTTTGTGGCGAAAACCAAATTGACAGTCATTAAGAAGGTTGTGTTGTTCAAGAACAGCAACAAGTTTGCAATGTATAATTCTTTCCATAACTTTAATAACAATGGAAGTTAGGCTTATAGGACGGTAATTACTTGTAGCATGTTTGTCGCCTTTCTTATGAACTGGAACAACATTGGCACTAACCCAATCTAATGGCAGTTTTCCAGATGAGAGTGATAGTTGGAATAGTTGTGCCAAAGAAGGTGCAAGAAATTCTGCACCCAACTTCAGTAAGCGTGCAGGAAGTAAATCTGGGCCACATGCCTTGTCACACTGTAAAGAAATTAACTCTTCAAACACATCCTTAGCGGTAAATTGAATAGAATCAATGATGGATGGGTGAATAGACAATGATTCTCTCAGCCCTGGAATATCAGAACCGTCGTCAACAGTAAACACTGAACTAAAATAGGCGTTAAATGCCTCTGCTTTGCTGGAATCTTCAGTTAAATTCTCATCATTATGGAGCAAAGGTGGGATAGGAGAACGGTTTCCTTTAAAGGAGTGAAGCCATCTCCAAAATGGTTTAGGGGAGTCAAAGTATTGCTTAGATAAATTGGAAACATGAGCCTCGGTATCCTGTCGTGTTCTAGATCTAACCAAGTTACTAATTTGTTTATATCTGGATTTGATAACATCAGAGGTAGGGGATTTGACCGAGGTGTACATGTTTTCATGTTGTAATACTGTTTGCATTGTTTGTTTGTACTGTGTTTGTACCAGAAACAATAAATAAAATATTATCTCCTGTTGCTGTGAAGTGCCAATTACTACTGTAGCTACCATTCAGTGTCTGCACACCACTGATGTGTCATATCCATGAGTATTCCTTTGAAGACGCTGCCACCTTTCACAGCAATCTGCTACACATTTCACAGGAGATCAGTGATGAAAATTCGGATTTAAAGAAATACGAAAAACTCACCATGATCGGATGAATATTCGCTAAACACTCGGATAATCGCATAATCACTCTTTGTATACGCACGATTGGTCGGTAATAGTTCTTCATCAATGAATGAGAT
Organism: Dysidea avara; assembly: GCF_963678975.1. Lineage (NCBI taxonomy): Eukaryota > Metazoa > Porifera > Demospongiae > Dictyoceratida > Dysideidae > Dysidea > Dysidea avara. The sequence continues at coordinate 48,108,488 of NC_089275.1, read as the reverse complement.
AAATATTCGGAAGGCGTTTCTGCATTGCCTTTATTTTTGATTATGGTTTACAATAATTTAATGAATATAAAGGGCGCGGTTATGCAGTAGTAGGATGGCCGCAAGAGTGCCAGCAAGTTGCGAGGCCAGTCGTGATCACGAAAGTCGTCTTCCTCCTTATTGCCCTCACTGCAGTGAGTACGTTTCAAGAGCTACGCATATCGCCACCGATTGAAGTGCTATACGACCACATTACCAACACGTGGCAGACCGGCTGTACCGATGGTGTTCCCACCGAGGCTTTGTCTGATGGACATGCTGTTGTGGACAGTAGTAGTGGGATCAGAGGACGTAAGTATATTTTAGGTTCTGTCCGCATGATCAGTGTTGCTACACTCGGTCTTGCTTCGCCTCCCGATGCTGGAAACAGAGCTACTTCTGTTGAGATAGCTAATCCAAACCCTCCAAAAGAATGAAACTTAATTACAACATTGTATATAAATTAGACAAGCCAACAACATCTTCCCTTACCCAGCCCCTTCCAACACATACTTATCTCATAAACTGGTGCACAAAATGTTTAGTCTGGAGCGGCCGCCCCTTAGCTAATTATCACTGTAAATGTTCTGGGTGATTCACCATGCCTTACACGTATTTCCTCTACCAATCCACATAACTCAGTTCAACTAGCAGGTGATTATTTTTGTATGTACTAATGGGCAAGCCCTGGAAATATCACAAATTCTTCACCACCGCCATGTGCATTCGACTGTTACTTGTAGCCAAAACCTGCCAATAAACGCATCTACAATGCCACAATATTATGGTGAAGTTGAATTACACTTATTTAATTAGTTGTATGCATACAGGCTGCTAATAATTTGTGCAACCTATGTTAATCATGAGTCCTAGTGTATATGACTGCAAGGTACACCCACAAATCATTTAAAGCATTGTCTCGCCCTTACTTGGCTTCAGTGTAGGCTTCAGCTCATGCTATACTCTAAATCTATCTCAGCCAAACTGCTTTATTTTCCATAGCAATGCTTTAATAATATGTACGTGACCCAGTCTGGGAAAAAGGCTCTTATCGTCTATCACAAGACACTTGATTTTTTGCCACACACACAAAGCTACATCACTAAACTATCAAATTGTACAGTCATCACCAGCAAGGATTCAGTAGTCTGCTTGTTCTGGCTGCTTTTGCTGAGTACTGTGGCAATCCGTATGACTGGTCTGTGGTCTTGATGAAGCACTGGCTGGCCAGCAGGTGGTTGTGTGTGGCTGTACAGCTCTGTGGCACTGAATAAAGAGCTGTGCTGTAATTTTGCTATGTTTTTGGCCAGTTGTATGCCTTGAATGGCTCATAACTTAGCCAAATTCATCTATATGGGACGCCATTATATATTTTGATAAGTTTCATGCCACCACGCCACCGCCGCCCACCACCCTTACGTAAAGTGGAAACAGTCACACCCCTTTTTTGACTGGTATGGACAATTAGCTACCATTTCATCCACTACCAATGCAATACAAGGAGCCTGTTGTTTTATGCCTTTTCAACGAATTGCATATAGATGTGCTAGTGCAGAACTTAGTATAGATTTTGATAGTTTAACTGATAATGTATTTGTTGCTTGCCCTATCAATTTAAAATATTACTTGTAATAAATTGAATTAAACGTACTTCAATAATTTAATGATATTTCGCATAATGTTCAGTCATTTATTCTGTAGCACAATCATGAGTGATTATATAGATTGTATTCCTATGGACATCACAAAAATATTCAGTAATATAACACAGTGATTTTTCTAACCTTATTGGGGAGTACTAGTGATCAAATCCACTAGCCTCCTACCTGGAATGCCTGGGTTGGACCTAGCTGGGTTACTTCTGCTTGAGCTGCCTGAGCTGTTGTTACTACTTCTACCTGACCTGTATAGACAAAAATGATACTGAATTTTTCTTCACACACTCACATGAGGAAAGTATGTATAAACTTTCACCTACCGTAAGAATATATTTCACCCCTTTGCCTTTCTGCCATTTTTTTTATTTGCAAATTTCCAACCCCCCCGCCCTGCGACCACCCATTGTTGATATACCTGATACTGCTGTGCCAGGGTCAACCTCAGTAAAGAAAAATCTATCTAAAATGTGAAATTAGGTTCTCGGCTACTTGTTCAGTAGATGGATGGTTTTAAAGGTAATTGGTGTAAAACGTGTGAAAATTTTGTTCACGTAACTTCAAGCTACCACACTCTGGATAATTTAAACTGTCATTTCTCAATACTTGTATAAGGTGATAAAAATGATTTTCGCAGAGCCAGTCACATCTCACATATTAAGACATTGGGTACAGTTGTAGACCAAGTTATGGGCCACATTTGACTCGTAACTAGCTAAAATGAAAGGCAAGGAACAATACAGGTCAATATACAGTGTAACCAACACCGCAGAACTGTACAGCCACAGACGGCCATGGCCAGAGCTCCATTAGGAACCCAGAACATCTGTACAGATTGCCACTGGCCTTGGAAAAGCAGCCAGCAGAAGCAGACCACTTAATCACAGCTGTGAAATTTGATGGTGTATTCATATAGCTTTATGTTTATGGCAAACAATCAAACTTCCTGCCATGGGCATGCAATAAGCCCGGTTATTGCAAAGCCAGTCACATATGCTGATGTGTGTATACACTGTATGTATGTATGTAAGTACCTGGTAGGAGTGATTCGTAATTCTGTGTCGTCAGGAAATTCAATCATGTGTCTACAAACAAAAGTTGAGAAAATCATAATTTACTGTACATACACCTGTACATATATACAAAATAGGGTGGTTGGCAGCTGTCGTTAATGTAAACATTAAAAGGAAAGTAATTACTCCTTTAGCCTCGAAGTTAAAAAAGTGTTCCGTTAAATGTGAACGCCACTATAGTGGCCCTTACTACACGCATGCATTCAAACGCATGGATCTTGTCAGGAGCTTATTGAACACTATGGACAAGGAGCACGTAACTCTATGAACAGTGAAATTCAAACATGGTGTCCAAATACTAATAATAGTACGTTCATTAATTTCCTTATAAGGATACTTGCAAGCCGGATGCCAGAATACATCATCCTGGTGATGTGTGACATAGCTGAAGCAAATGAAGGAATACAAGCGATACGAAACTCGGTCGCTAACAGACCATAACACCCTGACAAGCTTCTGTGGAGTTGTCGCTCTCAGAGGTGAGTTTCAGAGCATGCTAAATGTGTTAGCTGTCAAGGAGGCAAACAAAGTGGTAATGGCACTTGCTGTCGTTACATACCAAGTTTCCTCTACAAACTCTAAAAGAGGTCGGTTCACTTTCAGTAAAATAGCATTCACACTAGTTTTTGCATAATTTTTGCACATTTGGCAACGTACGTAACTTTCCTTATTAGGAAATACTACTATTAGAATTAGTATGCCATGTTTGAATTTTGCAAAATAATCTCGTAAATGGAATATCCTATGCACAAACGGATTTTACCACATTACTCTGTGGTAAACGCCCATTATCCTGGTCTTTGATTGGAAGCACTATGATACTCGAGTGCGATGGGAGAGCTGAAAGAGATTTACTGAATTTCTGCCATTCCAGACTGAATTTTTTTCTTCTACTTTTTAATATTTGACAAAAAACAAGCAAAAGTTAGTAATGTTATATATCATTGTAGGTCCGTTTATGGGAAATAGTTTAATGTTCACCATGATGGAATAGGTGGTTCTGACAAGGAGTAACAAAAGACAGAGTCTGGTATGTCAAAACGTGTATTTTAATAAAATATTATTTTGTCTTTAAAAACAAAAGCAACTATAGTGGCGTTCAGGGCCAAAGGTTTAATGTGTTAATTAAATAGTGTGGTACAAAACTGAGCACTCTTTCAATTTACAATTTGAGAATACTTATTTGTCAGCATTTCCTATTTCACCAAATTAAACACTCGTGGCCTATGCATGTATGTCTAAAGCCTTCATAATGGCTACTGCAAAACAGTAATAAGAACAAGCGCAATTGTTACTAAGCAACAGGAATAATAATTTTAAAAAAACTAACTATTGATGCGACCACACCCCTTGTACATGCAACTGCTATGGCCCAAAATAACACTTATCTTAACAACTATTTAATTACCTTAGCAACTATTACAAAGCAACATGGATCACCATGGTATCCATATTGTTATTGGACTTGTGTTTCCATTCCACACTGTTGTACTGTATCATATTTTACGATAGTACTGTATAGTAGGGACGACAAGAGTGTGGGCATGGTCCAAAAAAATAAATCAACCAAACACCATCTTCAAAAATCCTTCATGGCTACTTGACAGTATTGGTCAGGTATAAAGTATAAACAGGCCCAAACGTGTCTTCAGAATTACCGGAAGTGTTTTTAATGAGTAACTAAAAAATTTTAAAAATACTTTATTTTAGCGAATTTTCTACTGCCTACCTACCTGCCTGATGCATTCAGCAGGTATAGCAGAAAACTGGCAACAACTACAGCCTTACTTCTTTCATGAAAACACTTCGATTTTCACAGAGAACTAACCTTAGGTATTTTAAATATCCTACAACGTACATGCTATTGTCTTAGTGATTTTCCTTTGATCCTTCTTTATTGTGGCCACTACTTATGCATCAGTAGGGATTCCATGTTTCATTGTGCCTCAACATATTAGAATACACATGTTCAACTGCATGTGCATATTATATCGCACCAAAACACACTTATGATTTCGATGTTCTATTATGCAGCACGGATACAGGACCTATCTGTATTGTCAAGAAGTATACATATGTAAGTGATTAATGTTCAACAGACTAAATGATGTGTGCATTAAATGATAGAATACAAGTCTGATTCTGTATAGTCAGCATACAGCTAATATAGCATTATTACACTGGCCCTGCTACTGAATCATGTGTTAAAGGTGTCTTTTATATAATCTTTCAGTGGTCTGAACCTGAGATTTATACTAAAATTATTTTTTCCTTTGTTGAACCCATAGGTTATATAGCTATAGCTACTTTTCCTATGTCCCAGCAGTAGCTTTAGTAGCTAGCTATATCCTTTGTAAAATAACAGCAGATAGCTATCACATGTAATGTTTACAAAAAAGTATACAAACAAGCATAAGAAAAATTAGGAATTTTCGGCATGAGTATGGACTACAACAAAAGCACAGAAACAAGCTGCTGTGATGAAACGTAACTCAGCAGCTGGGTGTATGCATTTTAATCTCTACTTTAGCTGTTTGTTGTGCATGGCTGAAGTAGGGATTAAAATGCATATAGTACATTCAGCTATTGACTTGCGTTTCATCGCAGCGGCTTGTTTCTGTGCTTTTTATTGTAGTCACTACTCATACCAACAATTCCTAATTTTTTCTTATATTTGTTTATACAATAGCCTACCAAATTATTATGCATTATCAAGGTACCTTGACATAACACTTCGACTAAATGTATTTTGACACATAACACTTTAGCTTTTGGTACTCCTTGTGAGAAACTCCTACTCCATGGTAAACATCAAACTATTTCCTACAAACAGACCTACAATATCATAACCTTTGTTTATTTCTTCTATTCGTTTTTAGAGTTAAGAGAAAAATCCACTCCAGAATAATGGGAAATCTATCAACTTATCTCTTTTCATGCTTGAGCATGGTAAAAAAAAAGCTCACACAAATGGTGCAGAGTAACGTAATTAAATCTATTTACGAATAGAATATTTTGTTTACGAGATCCATGACTTTGAACAAACATGTGTAGTGAGAACCACTAAGTGGCATTTGCATTTAACAGAACACTTTTTATTAAAAACTTCGGGGCCAAAGGAAGCAATTCTGTTGGCTAATTGCTTGACATACACTGTATATACAACACAATACACATGCACATATACATATGACACTCATATTGAAAATTGTGCGTACCCAGATGAATTTATGATATCTGTAGTATCCATTTCATCATGTTCAAGATAATGGTCATCATACTCCCTCCTACACAAAACAATACAAACAATACACACACATATATATGCACCACACTGCATGGGCAGTTCAAAGGCACCACCAGTGCCATGATTTACCCACTGACAGAACAAAGAAAATTGATGACTGAAGCAATACACACTCTTCAGCTACAAAGTACACTATAAATTACAGAGAATCTCCTTAAATCAAATAAAATTATTGTAAAGGCTCTAGTTCTCCTTTCCTGTTATTAACTCTTGGTATACCATGACCATAAATCAGAGTGCATGCATGAGTGTCAAAATAGCTTTTCTTATAATCACAATATTGTGCATATTATTGCATACCGGCCTTCATCTTGCTGCACAACTGCCCACTGCACTGGCTGCAAAGGAGGTGGCAGGGCAGACAAAGTGCTGTCAACTTTGGATTTGCATCTAAACCTCCCAGAAATGGTGTCAGCTTCAAGTATACGTTGATCTAACGTTGCCTTCAACTCTTGAAGTTCTGAGTAAATAAATTATGTACAAGAGCATGTTGGAGGGAATGATTAAAATGTCTATAATTTAACGCTGCTAGTTTTGTTTAGATCACAAAATGAGAATATGTAGTAGAAATATGGGAGAGTTTCACCACACGTGCATTACAACAGTGACGTAACTACACTGGAGCCCACTGGGCCTGTGTCCCACCTCCAAATAATCTTATAATTTATATAACTCATGTGATCCAAGTGACAAACACCCATTGCACTTTAAGGATGGCTGTTGTTAGCCATGCGCTTGTCTTAGCTGTTATTTTGCCAATAACACCATGTAACCATTAATACCCAGTACCACATGATCCCGAAGAGGGAAACTAAGCATTGCTACTGAAGAAGCTCGTAAATTAAGAAGTCAAAAAGATTACTTTTTCATGCTGAGGTGCTGATTCCTTGATAGATAAAAAAAAAATCTGTTGATCCAAGTGATAAAATCAAGTTAACATTTCTAAAGTAATGAAACATGTTTCCACTACGACTTAGTATAATTGTCAACATTGAGCTGATGAGTGTGTGCATGGGTATAAGAAAATTGGACCAAGAGATGATGCACATTCCTTTTAATGCTTGCTATGATCAAGATGAGGGACCTGCATATTATGGCACAAGAAATTAAAGTTGCTTTTGATATTGGATCAAGACTATCCAGAAGAGTATTGTTGAAGCGTAAATAAGGTATAAATGCATGGCCGTGATCATGCAATAGCCTTAGGTTGTGTCAATAAGCTGTAGAAACAGCTGTATTTACAACCGAGTTGTGGGTCCCTTAGTAGCTGTAATCAAACTTACCATCAGATGCCCAAGACAGCTGATGACGTCTTACAACTCCCTCCACTTCGTCATCACTCTCCTCTGTCATATAATCATCACAGAGCTGCAGCCAAGCAATGCGCTCTTCTTCCGTCTGTACTGCTTTAAATCATCGACAATAGAGCTAACATATATATATATATATATATATATATGAATATGTGGACGATAGGATTAACATTTGTACCCTTGATCTCATCTGCTTCTTCTTTGCTTTATTCTTATTTTTTGTAACCTGCTCCTGTCATGCTGGCGATGAATCTAAATAGCACTTTCTTTTTGTTTCATGATGTCTACGGATAGCACCTAGCAATGAGAAATGAGAGGTACATCTTATATCACTAAAGAGCAATTAACATACGATTGATTTCGAATTCACTAAACTTTGGCTTCTCAGCATTCTCACTTTCACCCCTTATGTGCTCTGTAAGCTGAGTAGACAAGGTTGTTGCTACCCTGCGGTTATGGTCACTTGTAAACCTACACATGCGGATGACGTATGATCAGATCATACAGGTGTCTATTTACAGACAATAAATTTTTACTTCTCCTCTCCCTTGAACTTATGTAAGGGGTCTTGCTCACTGTGCAACAGACGAACTTTCCTCTGAAATAGATTAAGGATATCATCATACACATGGTAAAAAATACTTACCGTCAAATCTTTTGGCACCTTTTTGCTTCTTGAGTGTTTCTCAACTTCAGATTGCTTGTGTTTACTTATCTCCCTCGCCACCTCCTTAACCTCATCCTTAACATCTTGGGTTTCTTTCCTCAAAAATTGGACTTCCTTGCTCATCCTAGCAGTCATTACTAGAAGCCCGTTGTTCTGTCTTTGCAATTCGTTGTAGGCCCTGAGCAACTCTTCTTGGTCAATTTCAGGAGCACCATTGCTTCCAGTCAGATTGAAGTTCGAATTAGGACAAGGAGAAACCGCACTCAGAATACTGCGACGAGTACTTGGGGTTCGAACAGGAGGGACCAATGGCCGATTCTGGTTCAGCCTTAACCCCGAGTAAAAACTTTCTGCCATAACTGTTCGACAACGTGCAACGAAGTGTTGATGGGTGACCGCCCGCCAGGGAACCTCATGATCATTCCTTCACTACTTGCTGCCCATTAATGTTCGATTGTGGTATGTGTGACTTTCGCTCCTCCTCTATGTTTCTGATTACGTTCCAGTTTTAGATAACGCCGTGTCTCACTGCAGTGAGATTACCTAAGTAGTCATTGTGGCTCAGGTTAGAAATCTTTACGCGTGCCATGGACTCATGCTTCCTACGCCACTAGCAGATCTCTCGAGATCTCTCAACTCTCAAGATCTCACCTTGAGACTCAAGGTTTTAAGATTTTTCAAGGTCAAGTACAAAGTTTAAGTGTTTTCTCAAGGTAAAGGAATTTTTGTCACTGTCACACTACAGATAATGTAAGAAAACTGTTGAAATCACTCTCAGATTCAATCTCAGAGGATCTAATTTTCAAAGTTTTTCTGGGGGGAGGGCATGATCCCAGATCCCCCCAGGCTGGCATATACTTTGCATACTATAGTGTGCTTATGGTATACCATGTAGTATATATATATATTGGTAAAACATCTTCTGAAAAGGGTTACCTACACTCCAGCCCCTTTATGACCTCTGATCTCAAAGTTGAAATTGATTCCAAGTTGAGAGGTCTGCGTGACTAGTACTGTGCATGTAGTGTGTGTTAATGCTTCAAATGCTGTTACAGTATATGTACAATAATTTAAGTATTTATGAGTACCAGCAGTTACTGCCGACTGCAAACATGGTGAATTACCTACTTACAATTGCACATTTTGTAGTGTGTGTGTGTGTGTGTTACAGTATGGAGTTGAGTACGGTAGTGGTCGGTTGCTCTGCTACCAGTGATCTTATCATACACAATGTCACCTCTTGTGAATTGCCATTCTGTCTCCACAGCACATCCTACATCTTGAATGTAGTCTAGTAACATGGACACACCTGCTGGTCATTTATATTACAAGTAGTAGATCACATGATAGCTTTAATAAGAGTAGAGCTAAGTGTTAACAAGGACAGTATACTGGCCGGCGGAGGAAGATAATCAGAGTGAAGATGAGGCCTTGTGTGAGGGGACATCATTTAACTGTCATCTATCAACTAAACCTGCCTAGAAAGTCCAGTAACGTGCATGCCTAGAAAGTCCAATAACCTGGCTAGTAAGACCAGTAACCTGCCAACTGTTGTTAGTGGTGTACTATAGAGCTATTTGCTATTGTTACCATATATAGCTATTGTTACAGATGGAGCGAGGGAGACGATCTGCTCCATCACATTCAATGCTGTATACCCTACAATGACAGTGACTGGATTACTCGGTCGGGGTAGTCCAGCTCATCTTAACAAGCCTCATCTCTGGAGCATGTTTTCTGTTGACAAGTATATTATTTCATCATGTGATCTTCTATAATGTCATCATCCAATAACAGGTTATTACCATCACTTAGTGAGTTGAACTGAAGACCAAATACAGGTAAACCAGCTGATCATCCTTGATTGGCTAGTTAGTACTGTTACAGTACCATGAGGAAAACTGCGGTACACACCACTGCTATAGTGGAGATGACATTTGGAGCATCACTAGTCGGTCTACCAGTTAGTGGTATACAACTACAAGTTGAGATTATGAAGAATACTCCCCACCCAATGGTGAGTTCTCAGCTCATCATAACAATCATCCTAGTACCAACCTGTATTGTATTACAGAGCATTCCAACTTCCAGAGTTGAATCAGCATACTGGGCTGGTATCGGTTAACTTGGAGAAGGATGAGGTGAGATAACCAGTTACAATGGTCCTAACTGTGTACACTGGATTGACGAGAATCAGCAGTGGTTATTGGCCAAACATATGTAACTCCGCCACATATCAACAGCCAGCACAGTACTGTATCAGTTGTGGTCCCTATCCATTGTAGCATGTTTTTGTTTAGTTATTCTTTCATGGACTGACAACCCCAACTGATCTACCTTATGTCATGCTTATACCATCATCATTTCTCTGTTGGCTGCCACGCCTTCCCTCAATAGGTAAGTCATGTGACATCACATGAAGTCACACAACAGGTATATGAATTTTACAACAGGAGGACAAAATGGTGACCAACACTGCACCACTCAACCAACTCCAAGTCAGTATATTAGTTTTATTAGTTTACTATATACTATACTATAGTAGTCCACTATTGTATTGTATTCTCACAGGGATAAGTGTGATCAATCTTTACAGCCGATGTCCCAGCCAGAAGTAGTACTGGTATACAGATTGTGTTCTCCCCACAATAGGTTAAGGCCTATATTGTGAGTAGTGACGCTGACCAGAGGTAGGTGTCACCAGTCCTCTGCTACAGGTAGAGCTACTAGTACAGTTCAGTCAACATACAAATGGATCCAGTCTATTGACTATCAACCAAGTGAGTTTGTGTGTTGTGTGTGTGTGTGTGTGTGTGTGTGTGTGTGTGTGAGAGAGAGAGAGAGAGAGAGGTGGCAGCATAACCAGGTGGTTAGGGCATCAGCCCAGTAAACAAAAGGTTCCAGGATCAATTCCCAGCTAGGCCAGTATGGTGTTGTTTCCTTGAGCAAGAAACTTTACTCCTACTGTAGGTTACTAGTCCTGTCCCAGGAGGATTTGTTTGCACTAGACTCAAGTTCCTGAGTGGTATGCAGGCATCCCATTTGCTGGGCAGCAATAGCTGTGTTTCGTATGGCTGCTGTAGTGCAGTGCTTTGTGTGCGTGTGTGAAATTACTAAATAAAGTGTATTGCTAATTTAGGTATCCCAGTGATTGTATACATTTTCCTCCTTTCTGTAGCTCTGATTGGAACTGATCATGACAGACAAGTGACATGCCTGCACATTTTTTATAATTACAATATCAGCATATAATTGGGAGCTGTGTGGAACTGTAATTACAGAGCAGTGTGTCAAGAATTTAAATATGGATGTTGCCATATTTTAGCAGATCTGTAAGAAGTGTTCTTCAGATAAATTGGTTCATGTAAACATTGTAGCAGACTTCTGACAAAAAGGCAGCATCCCACAATTCATTTCTTATTGAAGGAAGTTTAAAGCCACCGAAAGAACAGCTGAAGGCATGCAAGCTCAATAGTCATGGTCTTCACACACACACACACACACACACACACACACACACACACAGGTAGCTAGAAGACAAGGAGGAGGGCTGCCAACCATAGCGAAGGCAAAGGAATTATGAAAGGCTCCCTTATAAAGTAGGATGAAGTGGCCCCTACTTGCTAGACATTGGGTGACCTGCAGCTTGAATCCTGGGATTGGAGGGATTTTTTTCTATCTTTGACCCTTTTCTGTATCACATTATTTGCCCCAAGCCATGTAGTTCTGAAGTTTGTTTGGTCCGTATGTGTTAGATAATCCTAAGGCTGCAACACATGTTGCTGTCAGACCTTCAGTGCTGGTCACTGTAAAGTTGTAATACAAAGTGTAGCCATGATATTGAACTGAAATTAAAGAGCTGAGGAAGGGTAGTAAGACAGCTAATTGAGCCTTTCTCACTGGATAGTAGTATACAAAGAACATGTAACTTGCATTGGGTGAAAGAATAGTTAATATATGATTTGATATTATGTTTGTTGAGTTCAGCTAGAAGCCAACATGCTTTAGCTGTAGTCTTAGCAACCAGTACGTGTGTAAAGGTCAGCTAGCAGCCAATGTATTTGTGGCTGCAGTCTTAGCAACCAGTATGTGTGTAGAAGTCAGCTAGCAGCCAACATGTTTGTAGCTGTAGTCTTAGCAACCAGCTGGTATGTGAATAGAGTTCCACTAGCTGCAACATGTTTGTAGCTGTAGTCTTAGCAACCAGTATGTGTGTAGAGGTCAGCTAGCAGCCAATGTATTTGTAGCTGTAGTCTTAGCAACCAGCTGGTATGTGAGTAGAGTTCCGCTAGCAGCAACATGTTTGTAGCTGTAGTCTTAGTAACCAGTATGTGCACAGAGATCAGCTAGCAGCCAACATGTTTGTAGCTGTAGTCTTAGCAATCAGCTGGTATGTGAGTAGAGTTCCGCTAGCAGCAACATGTTTGTAGCTGTAGTCTTAGCAACCAGCTGGTATGTGAGTAGAGTTAACATTCTGCTATTAGCCAACATGCATGTTTGTAGTTGTAGTCTTAGTAACCAGTATGTGTGTAAAAATCGGCTAGCAGCCAACATGTTTGTAGTTGTAGTCTTAGTAACCAGTACGTGTGTAGAGTTCAGCTAGCAGTCAACATGTTTGTAGCTGTGCATCTATCAACAATCATGTTAAACCTATACCACATGTTTGCTGGCAACCTGCATAATATGCAAGTTGGTCTGCATTTGTCTAATTTATTAATCTGTCCTGGATTGGATATTCTTATGCAGTTGAATGCACTCATGCTTGAAAGCGTTGATATTTGTACAAAACAGTAGCATGTCCTGTTCACGTGACAATACAGCAGTGCAGGATATTTTATACGTCAGATATTGTCACAAACTGTTGTAACTTATAAACTGGCATCTGTATTTCAATTCACCAATTGCAAACACAGCAGAATTGCATGTAGTGGCACTGTCATGAGTAGTGGTGAAAGCGAACAATAACCTCCAACTATTGGTATCCATCATCCCATCTCTGGGTGGCTATCACATACTACTGTATTGTCCTGGTTTGTATGGTACATAGATCATCATAGCTCATTATTTCACCACATACGATAATGTATGCTAGAATATTGTATTTACAACTGGCCTTGTCTTATACTTATATAGGACTTAAGATGCATGCACCCAGCTATAATTATATAGAACAATGCTGTATTCATGATTGTCGTATTCCATATTCATAATAATACATGTCAAACTTGACATTATTTTCTGTGATTTCTTTACAAACCTCAGCAACGTAAAGAATTTTATGACGCTACTTGAAACGCTACAGGAATTATATATGTAGAAAGGTCACAACTTGACTGTAAGTGATTGTGAACTATATAGGCTACTAGCTTTTCCACAGAATTCAACATTCTCCTTGAGAGTATCAATTTCTTACCTAAAGAATTACAACACATGGCTTATAAAACAGAAAATTGTGTACAAGTCATGCAGTGTCTGTGCTTATAGACTTTTAAAGGTCAACATAACATGTGCACTAGTGCATGTAAAGATTTTACATTGCTGGGATGCTAAGGAGGTCTGGAGCAGATTAGTGAAATTGACAAAATTTATCAACGTGTAGAAAACTGCTGCAAGGTGATGTTGCTCTGGGGACAGAGTAACATAAAGATGCTAGTACCCACACATACATGCACACATTCAGGCACACAAGTCCATTTCTATGATGCAGTGGATGGGTTCATAAGGAGCACTCATTTCTGGGAATATTTTATCTACTACTCCTCTTTCCTACTGCACAATTTTATTTATCTCCTTTCCAAAATAAAGTCATCATGAATGCCTCGCTCTAGCCATGTTTGGGACCTTTGTGTGTTTACTACAATGAGAAGTGACAGTTAACACTGCATTTACATTAGCAAGATAGCACTGTTCAGTTCGACTTAGTGTGGCTGCTGCTCACACTGCACAGTCTTACTCGCTTAGTCACCTGGTTTGTACACTGTAATTATTAGTAGTGAATTTCACTAATTTCTGCCACAATAATCACTATTTTTTGTGTAGTGACGTTCACTACATGGTAGTGACATTCACTACAAAATTAGTAGCGAACGTCACTACACAAAAATAGTGAGTATTGTGGCAGACATTAGTAGTGACGTTCACTACATTTAGTAGTGACCCTCACTAGTTAGTTTTTATTGTGTATAAACACACAATTAAATAATTATCGCTGAACTTGCTAAAATTTTAGCAGCTGTTGTTTTCCAAGCTCAATTACTGCTTTTCTATTTGAAATCTTTAATCCCCACAAGAGCAACGAATGGAGAAAGACTACAGAAATGGTAACACGTATCAAAGTAATGCAATTGCCACGATAGGAAACAATGCTGTAGCTGTTTCATGGCTTTCTTTCTTGCCAAACAGTGTTTATGCGTTTCTTATTCACACTACAGCATGTTGAGTTCTAAAAATTTAATTTAATGCACTTGATGAATAACTACCATAGTGTACCGTCCTGGCCAGGTGAAACAAACAATCACGTGGGTTTGATCATTCAGTTGAGCACGGTATGGCCACCACAGTAAACTGTTGACATTGTAAAGTTGAAATTGCTGGTTGGGATAATTTGTCACTGAAGGCATGAATATGTAGTGAACATAAGGCAGAGTGCTATTGCCGCTATTTTGCAACATTTAAGGCAGATGTCACTTCTGCACAATGTACAGCCATAGAAGTGTACGAAAGGAAAAATTAACTTCGACACATTACCAATTTAATGAGCAAGTAGCAGTGTTTAGATAGATGCACACACTATGCCAAAATGTTTCTGTATTGTATCTAGCTACTGTCTAATGTCACATTTTTTTGTGTGCGGATGTTTGATTGGGTTCAAGGCTCTACTGAATATGGAGTCTCACTCCTAGAAATACTGCCAACTTGAGAGCTCTGCACCTATCAATAATAGTATTATGTCCTATCCCATCCCTCCCGGGCAATGTGGGGACTGAGGCCGGGGAATTTGAATGTTTAAATATCCGACATGTCAGGCGTCAGTTAGTCTAATACCCACCCCACTCTGCGCTTATAAAAGTGTTGCCCCACCTACCACCAAGCGGGCAAATGAGGCGAAATTCCAGCCCCAGGTGTGGGGGTTTAGACGAGAAGATCAAGATATTTTATAAGTAGGAGATTAGACCAAGTGGATTAGATCTATAATTTTGCCCCAAGGTTGGGGAATTAGACTCAGCTTTTGCATCAAATCCACGTCAAATGCCTCACATTTTATCTATTCTTTTCTTATTTATTACCCGGTGGGGCCGGGAAGGGGGGCTGGGTGCACAATCTCCCTGAGACCTAATAATAAACTCGACTTACTTACTCTAGCATCACATAGCACGCAGCGTCGATCTCCTTCGGACGGTCTCGTCCATGTGTGGCCTTGACCTCGGCCCACCCTCAGCCACTCATCTCGAGCTCATCTTTTCTTGCTACGCCCGAATGGACATAAATCACGTGGTCATTCACGTGAGTTGCCACGAGGCACCCTGAGACACCGAGGAAAAATTTTGAGGAGGAGATACAGCAAGGAAGGCATTAGGCTACGGAGCTGCATCTTCGTTATACTTGATGTACCTATGAGGTAAATGTTCATATCTTAGTGTTATTATCAATACCAGTATTGTACAGTTACTAATTACAACGCGGGGGGACTTCTATGCTGATATGCACCGCGAAGTTACCACAGAGGGACAGAACGAATTCTTGAACAACTGGAAGAGGAATAGAAAGGTGTGTATGCATTCCTGGGTGCTTGATATTTTGCTAATTGCATTTTTTCAGAGATGTGAGCTGTGCATCATGTATATATCATACATGGCACTTTTGTATGTCAGAGCATAGTGAGTGTGTGTATACCTACATTTATATTTTGTGTTTATTAAGCCTTAAGCATGCACATGTTGCGTACAAATGCAGTACAGAATAAGGTGTTCTGTAGGCTAGCTATCAACCTCTGCCAGTACTTGTCTGTACATGTGTAGCGTGTTTATTTCTGTTTAACTTTTGTATACTGTGAGTGTGTGTGAGAGAGACTGCACAGCCAGGTGGATAGAGCATCAGCTAGTAACTGTTCTTGTCTCACTTAGCGGTGTTGGGGTTGTTGTGGAACTTGGGTTCGGTGACCTCTGTATCAGACTTGGACATTCCTCCTGCAAGTTAATAGTCCAGCTCCAAGAGAATTTACCTGTGAATGCAAGACTTGCAAGTGCTTTAGTGGTATATAGGCAGGTTCACTGGACAGCAATAGTTGTGTTTTGATTTGCATACTACAGTAGGCTTTACTTTGTGTGTGTGTTTGGTGTAGTGTAATGTAGTGTTACTTTATTTAGAAGTGATTACCAATGTCTTCAATCACTTTAGAATGTGCCAACTTGTAGATGTGAGAATGTGGGCTAGTAGTACTCTACAACTGGAGTGAGGATGTCAAATGGAGTGAGGACGTTGGCCAGCAAAACTTAGATTGTTTGTAAATAATGTAAGTAGTGTTACTTATTTAGAAGTGATTACCAATGTCTTCAATCACTTTAGAATGTGCCAACTTGTAGATGTGAGAATGTGGGCTAGTAATACTCTACAACTGGAGTGAGGATGTCAAATGGAGTGAGGACGTTGGCCAGCAAAACTTAGATTGTTTGTAAATAATGTAAGTAGTGTTACTTATTTAGAAGTGAGTACCAATGTCTTCAATCACTTTAGAATGTGCCAACTTGTAGATGTGAGAATATTGGCCATGAATACTCTTCAACCAGAGTGAGGACATTGACAAGCAAAACTTAGATTGTTTGTTAACAATGTAAGTAGTGTTACTTATTTAGAAGTGAGTACCAATGTCTTCAATCACTTTAGAATGTGCCAACTTGTAGATGTAAGAATGTGGGCTAGTATAGTACTCTACGACTGGAGTGAGGATGTCAAATGGAGTGAGGACGTTGGCCAGCAAAACTTAGATTGTTTGTAAACAATGTAAGTAGTGTTACTTATTTAGAAGTGATTACCAATGTCTTCAATCACTTTAGAATGTGCCAACTTGTAGATGTGAGAATGTGGGCTAGTATAGTACTCTACGACTGGAGTGAGGATGTCAAATGGAGTGAGGACGTTGGCCAGCAAAACTTAGATTGTTTGTAAACAATGTAAGTAGTGTTACTTATTTAGAAGTGATTACCAATGTCTTCAATCACTTTAGAATGTGCCAACTTGTAGATGTGAGAATATTGGCCATGAATACTCTTCAACCAGAGTGAGGACATTGACAAGCAAATCTTAGATTGTTTGTTAACAATGTAAGTGGTGTTACTTATTTAGAAGTGAGTACCAATGTCTTCAATCACTTTAGAATGTGCCAACTTGTAGATGTGAGAATGTGGGCTAGTAGTACTCTACGACTGGAGTGAGGACGTTGGCCAGCAAAACTTAGATTGTTTGTAAATAATGTAAGTAGTGTTACTTATTTAGAAGTGATTAACAATGTCTTCAATCACTTTAGAATGTGCCAACTTGAAGATGTGAGAATGTGGGCTAGTAGTACTCTACGACTGGAGTGAGGATGTCAAATGGAGTGAGGACGTTGGCCAGCAAAACTTAGATTGTTAACAATGTAAGTAGTGTTACTTATTTAGAAGTGATTACCAATGTCTTCAATCACTTTAGAATGTGCCAACTTGTAGATGTGAGAATATTGGCCATGAATACTCTTCAACCAGAGTGAGGACATTGACAAGCAAAACTTAGATTGTTTGTAAACAATGTAAGTAGTGTTACTTATTTAGAAGTGATTACCAATGTCTACAACCACTTTAGAATGTGCCAACTTGTAGATGTGAGAATGTGGGCTAGGAATACTCTACGACTGGAGTGAAGATGCCAAGTGGAGTGAGGACGTTGGCCAGCAAAACTTAGATTGTTTGTAAACAATGTAAGTAGTATTACTTATTTAGAAGTGATTACCAATGTCTACAATCACTTTAGAATGGGCCAACTTGTAGACGTAAGGACGTGGGCCAGGACTACTCTTAACAACTGGAGTGAGGCCGTCAACTGAAGTGATGCTCAAGGTTGGCCAGCAAAACTTAGATCGAGTTTAAAGAATTCTGTTGCAATGTAAGTAACGTTACTTATTTAGAAGTGATTACCTACATTTTAATCATTTTAGAATGTGCCAACAACTTTACAATATGAAAGAACTTCTTCAACTAACGGATGTAGCAGGGTGAATGGACTTACAGCCAGCAGAGAGTACACAACTGATGAGAACAATAATTTTATGCGTGAAAATAATTATTTTTATAAAAACCGTATAATTTAATACGCAAATATTAAAGCTGATATGCAATGATTAGTTAAATGCGGATCGCGCTGAGAAGCAACACGGGTTACGTCCTCGGTTATGGCTACGATCGTTCCAAGGAACTGTTGCTTGTTCGGAAATAGACCATTTAATCGCCGCATCATCAATGTCATAATCGGTGAGTATGAATTTATTGTGTCTCATCTCGGTTATAATCGGATATATTTTCGGATAAGCAATTGTGGGTCTTTCTGGTTTAGGGTTTTACCGAACACAACGAAAACTCGCTATTAATCTAACAATTTATCAGTACCGACTTTGCGTCGTACGTTTCCTGTGAATTTTATTTCAAGATTTTCATCTTGCAGTGTATCCAAGACACCATCTGACCATTTTTTGACATATTAGCTAATCTCATACTTAAAAATGTAACTCAGCGGACTGATCAGATAGCGGTTGTGTGTGACACATAGTAGAAATACTCGGCTTTTGTCTTGGATATCATTGTGGTCTGCCCTTGGTAACTCTAGCCATGTCTTAATCCATCACCCTGATCCATCCTCATTTAAACAACTGGTATCACATGAGGAGGACACAAATTGTGTACAGATACATAAATTAATATCCTGGACTTAATTACTTATGAATTCTGAGGGACTGCTATATATGTGACCGGGCCTGCGATAATAGGGCATGTGGGCACATGATTTTTGCCTACTTTTTCACACTTTCATCACTCATACCTTTTTGGACCATTATGCTATGACATTGCAATTTTCAGCTTGTAGTAAGCATTTAATTGGCATCATGATGCAAGTTACAGAATGGAAATATACTTTTCCAGTACTGAGATATCACCTGTAGAGTGATTGGGTGTAGTTTGTGCCCACATGCCCTGTTTTCGCAGGCCCGGTCACATATGTATATAATTATATTAGAGTGCATGTGGCTGTTGTCTTGATTATACCCAATAAAGCTTAAGCATCTGATTATAATTGCATTTATGTGCCAACACACACACACACACACACACACACACACACACACACACACACACACACACACACACACACACACACACACACACACACACACACACACACACACACCCACACACTGTACTGTACTGGTCATGAACTGCCTTATTGGTAGGTTGTCCCGTTGGTGATTGTACTTGGTTGTATTTGCCCCGGGCCTAGTAAATAAATAAAATAAATAAATAAAAAAACACCTAATCCCTACTCTTCAGTCTATAGCATTAGGGATTAGATGTCCACTAGTATATCTGCAGGTATAGGCAACCTCCCTTGTTTCACAACTTTCAGCTGTTCCTTTGTTTCCCTGCTTTTTTTTGTTTTTTAATCCCTAATCCAGCTTAAAATTCCTAATTTTTCCTTCTACTTGTTGTATAATAGTGAAGTGCTATATTAAACTGACAAGATGAATATTGTTCAGCTGAGCTCACTTTTGTAAACTCTAGAAAGTTCAATGTCAGTACTTCATGCATATACTGCACTTTAAGGTTGTTAAGGTATAACCAAGCCCAAAAGTGCCTTCAGTTAGCTAGTTCAGTGTGACCCTAAATGCTTCCAACAGATTGCTACAAAATTTTAATTTTTTTTAATTCAATGGAATTGACTAACGGTCTGATGCCTTCAGACAAGCATAACTCATTAACTGCTAAAGCTACAGGCCTGATTTTTTCACTGTTCAATGTCACTTTGTCCTGAGATGTGCTTTTTAGCATACCGCAGTATGTGCAATGAAGCATTCAAAGGCATCACCTTTGTCCTCCTTTGTGTCCCATTTCTTTTTGCTGACAGCTAAAGGTGTCAATTCGTGGTAGCGCGATGGCTTCCCTATATGGGAATTGTCATATTTTCCATGGTGCCTGGATTGATTGCGGAGGTATTTCTCCTACTGTTCTTAAATATCTTTTAGCGTTGTAAAACGGGCTTAACATAGCTCAAAGCAAAGCATATGGTCACTGTCACTTTCGAGTTAATAATTGATAGCTGGGGCACTTGAATCATCCATATTGTCATGGTGACTAGATTGATTGCAGAGATGCTTCTCCTACCTGTTCTTCGTCTGTAGCACTGTGTAATGGGCTGAACATAGCTGAAAACAAAGCATAATAGCCACATCACTTTCAAGTCAGTCTGGTGCCATCCTTTCTTTTGATGCAGTATGCATGGGTTCATCAGTCATAATATTGTTACAAAATACTGTATTTGACCGGTTAATAGCCGCGGCTCACATAATAGTTGCCCCCCGGATAGTAGCCGCTTGAATTACTGTCATAAGAGCCACCCTCGGATAAGAGCTGCGGCTTGCATCTGAATATGCTGATTTAAGTGCTGATGACACACGTTTGAAGGAGAAACTAAGCAAAGAAGTTATTTTAAGCCTGGAAATAGCATTTCTGAGAGGAGCCAAGTGGATTAACAGTATTAAAGGATGATTATACAAGGTCAGCCGTTTGAAAATCCGTATAAACACTGCAGGTTACTGCCACACAAGCTCATAGTAGCCGCCCTCAGATAGTAGCCACCTTTGCATAGTACCTGCATCATTTTAAAGTTATAGTATCCGTGGCTATTAACCGGTAAAATACAGTAAGTATAAGGAAAAATTACAGTACATATAATGCACACACCATGGACTTACCTTTAAGTTGTATCTTATTTCTTTTCTTGCCAGAGCAAAATGTTGACTTGTAGTAGTACATCTATTAAAATTCAGCTGTAGTTTTTAACCACATCTCCACCAGTTGAAGTAAGCAGATTGTTAGCTTCTTCATGTTTAGGACTGTGTATTGGGTAGAACATAATAGCATGTACATACCTTACAGTAGGTTCCTGGTAACATACATGTCACATGGTTAACATTTACAGTAGGGTAAGGAAAACTGTCCCAGGTAGTCTATTAGAGTAACCCATGGCCAGTTAGTAAAACCTTGACAGTGGAGTAGGATTACCTCAAATGTAGTCACAAGCAATAAAATTATGTAGATGTACATATGTGTATACAGTATTTGTATACAAATAATCATATGTGTGCAATATTAGGAAGGGGAATGCAAAAAACTTGTACGTCATGTGGGCAGAAATGCTACATCAGCCATGGCAAGTGTAGTAAATGTAAAACGAAGTTTATTTCCAAGAAGCAACCCGTGTCACCATCAAAACTACAACAGAAGCACATGGGTCCAATATGGAAAGGACTAATGTTGAAGGTTTGCAAGTGTTTCCAATTTCTACATTAGTTGTTATTACATATCTGTCTGTCATGTCAAAATTGGCTCCTTAAAGGTGTTGGGACTGTTAAGCAAGCTCTGACATTAAAATTGTTGTTTCATGACACATTTACTAGGATTATTTTCCATGCGCATTGTGTGTAAGACAGAGTCTTTTATACGTATTTGATAATGGCGACCAATTAATTACATGTGTACATAACCATTGTATATGTGACTAGCATTGATGTAGGTGTGGTTACGTATAGCTACCACATTTTGTATGATTTTGGCATGAGACCAACAGCTACAAAAGTATGTAAAAGGAAGTTACAATAACATATTACTATAATGGCTGCTATCAGAAGAAGTGTGGTTTTAAGCAATAAAGCAACTGTGCACTGTAGCTCTTAAGTTTAAGATTTCTAATCTACTGTGGCTATAATAAACATTGTGTGATCATTCATACATACATATGTGTCATCAAATACAATCATACACATATATGTGCATCATTTCATGTTTCCTGTGAATGTGATGTGTTGTAAAACATTTATGTAAGGAGCATTTTATTGTCCTCAATATGAGGAGCAGTATTTGTAAGGTCAATAACTTATGTGCATGATTTCCAATATACACGTAGGCTCTTCAGCTGCACAATGGTCAATATGACATAGCAATACTGGCGTACAATCACAATCGCAAACAGGACAATGTGATAACATTTGGGACACCTGGGACAGGGAATAATTTCTTAAATGATCATTCAGATGTTGTGGGCATGTTCTTATGATGAAAAATAGTAAGATGTGATATGTATATTTGTATGTACACTGTGGCACTGTGTATGTGTATTTTCCATTCTTCTTATATAGTGGCTGGCAATGGACCGTCTACTTCTCAACAACCTCAAGAGAATAGTAAGTATTTATGCTGATGACGACACTACATATTTACTTCAATATTACGTAGTGTCTGGTGATGTAATCCCTACAATGAATGGTAAGTATTTATGCTGATAATGACACTACATATTTACTTCAATATTACGTAGTGTCTGGTGATGTAATCCCTCCAAGGAATGGTAAGTATTTATGCTGATGACGACACTACATATTTACTTCAATATTACGTAGTGTCTGGTGATGTAATCCCTACAATGAATGGTAAGTATTTATGCTGATAATGACACTACATATTTACTTCAATATTACATAGTGTCTGGTGATGTAATCCCTCCAAGGAATGGTAAGTATTTATGCTGATAATGACACTACATATTTACTTCAATATTACGTAGTGTCTGGTGTTGTAATCCCTACAATGAATGGTAAGTATTTATGCTGATAATGACACTACATATTTACTTCAATATTACGTAGTGTCTGGTGTTGTAATCCCTCCAAGGAATGGTAAGTATTTATGCTGATAATGACACTACATATTTACTTCAATATTACGTAGTGTCTGGTGATGTAATCCCTCCAAGGAATGGTAAGTATTTATGCTGATAATGACACTACATATTTACTTCAATATTACGTAGTGTCTGGTGATGGGATGCCTCTAAGGAATGGTAAGTACTCATGCTAACAACAACACTACATATTTACTTCAATATTATGTAGTGTCTGGTGATGTAATCCCTCCAAGGAATGGTAAGTATTTATGCTAGTAAAGACGCTACATAATTGTTTCAATATTATGTGGTATCTGGTGATGGACTGCTTCCAGTGAACGGTCAGTATTTACAAAGACACTAAGAATGGCAAAATCAAATTAACACCACAAGTGGATAGCTACACTATCGTATTACTGTTGACACTCAGTACTACTCAAACTGCTTGAGTCTGGTTATAACAGATGTCTTTTCTGGGTGGTGTGGAGAGCTCGAATGGCAGTTTCTGGACCTGGCTTGGCAAAAATCAGTGGTTTACTGGTGATAATGTTGGCCAGACATTGTTTCTGTTGATTTTGCTACATATCGGTCACTAAGGAGCCAGCACAGCCCTATAATCTTGTGACTGGACTCCAATCATGGTCTGCCTCCAATTTGAAGTCTATTTCGTGCCCCCACCATCCCCCACACCTTTTGAGCACTCGTGATACTAATTTGCTCGTCCAACTGCTCAGATTTTCTATATTATTTGGCAAGAAACTACAAGCAGCTACTAGCAACCACCTTGTTGCTATGTAAAATAGCAACCCTTAGCAACCACCTCGTTGCTATGGTAAAGGGTGCTATTCCTTGTAGTAAAACTCTAAACTCTATAGCTAGTTGTCAAGTAAGTAAAATCACAATAGCCAACATGGATAGATAATATGCAGTAGTATTGCAGATTATTTCTGTTAAGGCTAGTTCTGTTGGCTAATCATTTCAATGGTACATAATTTTTTGTTAATTTTACTCAGTGACTGTCAATGTTGTGAGCACTACAAGAGGCTGGACAATGTCACAAGATCGAAGTATGTCATAACTGTGTACCACTTGTATGTATCATCCAATCATCATTCAGGTAAAAAGAGAAGATGTCGTTGTGGTCTGTGTGAGGGATGTAAAGCCAGTAACTGTAACATTTGTAAATATTGTAAAATACCAACACTAAAGAGGCATAAAACATGTATGTATGTTTTTAAGTTGATCAATTAAAGTTGACAAAATACAATATTCATTTAATACTTCTATAATGATTTGATTCAACGAAAATATAATTTAATTGTCAGTCTTGTTATCACTACTGCTGCATGCATAATCCCATTGTTCATATTTTAACTCCTCCTGCTCACGGAGATCTTCTACAGTTCTATCGTGGAATAACATTGCTCCTTCTTTCAACATTTCCACAGCTCCAGCTTTTGCTATTCTTAGGATGGCAATTTTTCCCAGGAGAAATCTTTTCTATACTCTTACACTGATATCAGCCGAGTGTAGTATCCTAAGTGTGATAATTATATAGATACAAGTGCATCATCATCAGTCATTTATACAAAACAAAAATTTTACGTGTTGTATAGTTAAGTATATACACATCATAGAATATCTTAAGTAAATTAAGCATTAATATAGAGTGCTATATGATGTACGAACCTCAAGTTCTACTATCACCATCATCGTGCTATTGATCATGGTTAGTTTCAACTGTGCACAGCATACTTTCAGTCACTGCAAGTAACAACATAATTATATACATAATAGCATGGAGTAGTACACATGTATTATATGTTTATATGATTATAATAGCACAAATAATACTTATAATAATTATAGACATTTCAAAAGTGTCTTGCTGAATTAATATCAGTAAATTCAATATTATACTTTTGGGACCTGCATGGTATTATGAGACTAAATTTTTTACTCTCACATCACTACAGATATGCGACCGGATTTACGAAAAGGGGTCTTCCACACACATCCAATTTACCAACTTTTGACAATTCATAACTTCAGACTAGAAAGTTATATTATCTTGAAAATTGGTCAGTAGTGACCACCAACATAGGTTATTGGATGGAGAAAATTTCAGGTTTGTATCTGTCTTGAACACTAAGTTATGGTCTTCCACGTTCATACAATTGGATGTGTGTGGAAGACCTTTTATAATATTCACTAGCCATATCATGCCACAGGCTCCTTTTCACAAGTTGACTTCTAACTATGAAGATGTATGCCAGCCACTGGGCACCTTAAACTGCCACTAGCCAGCTGGTAGTTGCCAGATGTTTTTATAATGTACAGATGATCTTAAATAATCTTTACTAGACTACTGTTAATTAGACTCCTATCCATTGGCAAGGGCATGTACAAAAGTAATAAAGTCAGTCTTGCAATACAATAATTAGCTCATAAACGTGGGTGTAACTAATCACTGGACTGGATTACTGGACTGGAACATTGGACTGGACTACTGGACTGACATATTTTGGGTTTTTACACATTCTGAGGTTGGTTTTATTGATTCCTGCTAACCAAGGGCCTTCAGAAAACTTGCAGTCTGTTACTAAAATGATGAGTATGAGGAGTGGGAGTAAGCAAAAACTGACTTCTAGTGATTTCACTTCTATTTATTATGTTCTTCTACAGTACATACACCTATACTACTTATCAGTATGCTACAGGGAATATGCTAGTTATAGTTAACCAATTGGAGATAGTAGCAAGCTTGTACAATGCTAATAAATTTGGTCACATATTATAGTACGCCAACCAGCACATGTAAGAACTAATCATGATAGCAGAAAAAACTCTACAGTTGTGTAATGAGTTTGTATATTACATGTAGGAACAAATTTAGCTACAATAGATTATCTTAGGAAGGATAGGTTGTGTCCCAGGGGTCTGAGCTATTTAGTTCAAGGATACAGTGTAAGATAGGGAGCACAAATATAGTAAAATGATTTTTGGTTAGCTACTGCTAGGTATTACAATCTCCAAAACACAATACTAAGAAGTGTATAAATGCTGTAGAACACAACAAGTAGTGAGAAGTCAGTTTTTGCTTACTCCTGTAGCAGGCTGCAAGTTTTTTGAAGACCCTTGGCTAGCTAGACTCAATAAAACCAATCTCAGAATGTGTAAAAACCAAAAGTATGTCAGTCCAGTAGTCCAGTCCAGTGTTCCAGTCCAGTAGTCCAGTCCAGTGATTAGTTACACCCCATAAACGTGTACAAGTACTGTACCTTGAATATCATGTGATAGAGATGGAAATATAACCCTATGATAGTAGTGTAGTCAATTCTTCATCTCCTGTAAAAGCTAAGTTCTTTCTTCCTTATGCCTCTTAAATTCATTAAATACATCTACTGCTTCTAACTTCTTTTGTGTTTCAACACTTCGACGCTGACCTAAGTGCAGTAAATGCATTCACCTTTATTATACAATAGAGTAGGTATATGTACACATTACATACAGCACCACACCATGTTGAGCCAATTATTTTACATGCTATACTTATGCACTTTATTTAAGTACACAATTTAAAAAAAAATTATCAGTCAAATATTATATAAAAACAAACATAATGTTATCAAAATAATCTACTAAAATGTTTTATAAAAGTCTACCAGCAGTAAAACTGTCACCCAGCACCTTCATGCATCTATAAAATAATTATCGTACAGCTGGTGTTTAAGTCATTAATAGCTTTTGTAACAGTTATAGGACTTCTCAACTTATTGCAAAGATGTAAGTGGTAAAAATCAACAGTGATACACTGCTTAGAGGTGATTATTTGCTGCTGCAAGAGTACAACAACTAACAAGAGAATCTGTGTTCCCCAACCACTTACAACTTAGCCTGTTTGTGCCCCTCCTCTGGATACATCCCTAGATGAGATATTCATTGCAGCAGTCAGTTATAATTACTATAAACCTAGAGAAAATTCCAGGACTATGACAGACAGGTGTGAGTATAATATGTCATACACAGACAGAATTTCAGACCATCGGTATCTGAAATCCTGTCTGCTGCTTTCTGTATTCATAACAATGAAAGTAACTAATGTTTTACGTTTACAGAAGAAATAGCTTTCATAGCATCTGGGAATTATTGGATAGGTTAGATTTTGTATGAGTACATATATAGCTGGGTGCTCATACATCAGGGCGGAGGAAAGATAATGGCAGGGTAGTTTCTGCAGAGCATTAAGATGCACGGCAAGCTCTACATAATAGTTATACGGGCACAATGTGGAGTCTGTGAAATTTATAAACCCGAAGGCCCGGGCTGTAGTGCACGAGCGAAGCGAGGGCACTACTAAGGGCCTGAGGGTTTATAAATTTCATAGACTCCACATTGTGCCCGTATAACTGTTTTAGACTCTATTTCACATTACACTCAGATTACTTACCTCACCCACGGCTGTTTCTGCTGTAGGCTTGGCAAAAGCGGCTGGTTTTCTTACGATAATACTAGCGCCATGGCAACTATACGTCCTCACGTGACAAAATAATTGCGCTCGTTAAATCACTACACATGAACAACGCATAGCGATTGGACAAACCGGATTTTGAGCATATGTTATATTGTGCGTGAAGGCGTGGAGTATATTAGAAAACAAGGTGGAGTATATGAGATTTATTACCCACCCAAAACAGCGTAAATAGAGTCTAAGTAATAGTTAGACTTCAGACCACAGAGGTCTTAGTAATTTAGATGGCCCTGTGTCGTGGCGCCTAGGGCCTGGGGGTTACTAAATTACTTAGACCCCTGTGGTCTGAAGTCTAAGTTATTTAGACCCTGTATGTAGTTGTTGTACCTTAACACTGTAGCGTTCATTAGTAGGAACAAGCCATCACTCCACCCGTAACAACGTTTAAAATTAATTTTCAGGTGGCGATGCGTTGCCAACGCTACCAGTCCGGGTGCGCTGTCCGGGTGCGCTGTCCGGGTGCGCTGCGCGTAGTAAACATGAAAAGGGTCTAAGTAAACATGAAAGGGTCTAAGTAAACATGAAAAGGGTCTAAGTAACTTAGACACCTCCAAAATCCACCAAATTCATCACCAAAAGGGTCTAAACTGTAGTACACTGCACATCATATCTGTGTGAAAATCAATTTGGCATTGTACTCAAAATGGTTCAGTGCATACAGACTCTCCTCAAAAGGCAGAAATTCTCAACAACTAATATTTCATCTGTTTTCAGTGACTAAAAATCAATACCAACAACCTAGGAAGAATCTCACATTTTAGGCATTGCAACGGTCACTATTGACATGCATGAAGTAAAGATAACCTAGATCCTCACAAGGTCACTGGCCCAGATGCTGAAACTACTTAGCCCAGAGCTTTCCCCAGTACTCACAATGATTTTTTTCAAGCTTTTCTGTACTAATGTCATGTACTACAGCAGATTGGAAAACAACAAACATCGTCTCTGATCATAAAAAAGGCAATCACAGCAATCCTAGCAATTGACGTCCCATACTACCAACCAGCTTACATTAGTTGTAAGCTCCTTGAACACATCATTGACATACAGACATTTCACTCCCACCCCATCCTACTGTACACATGGACACTTAGAAGAATTAATGCTTACGAAATTATTTTTGTCCAAGTAATATAAAGCTGTGGAACTCTTTAGCAGAAGATGTTGCAATCACTTCAGACTTTGATCAATTAAACACAGAATAAATGGACTGGTTTAATTATTTTTTGTACAATAATTCACTCTGTGCATACATGCTCGCCTAGCTGTGAGGCCTGCACAGTAATAATTATTTACACACAACACACATTTCAAACTCATACAAGTGCACACATGCACGCACGCACACACATACCAGCTTCCTGAAATATTGTTCCTCACATGCCATTTCCATTTCACTGAATTTTCCACCAGTGGATCTACAAAAAATGGTGTGCATTAAATAAAAACAATCTTGTATCTGACCCATACCTTATGCTTCCTCCACTACCAGTTCCCTGTAATATAAAATAACAGTGAACACTCTGCAGGCAAGTATGTGGTCATTCTATCGCTACAACAAATACAAACACGTATTCACAGCTACTACCAGTACACTCAATGGCGGATCCAGGATGGGGCAAATGCCCCCCCCCCCCCCCCCCCCCTCTCCACCTTGTGGAGGAGCCAGCCATACTTCTGATTAAAACAGCTAGTAAATTTTATGTCTCAGTTTAAAACTTATGAAAATATGCACATTTTACTAGCATTTATTACAAATTCACCTGAGACCAAAGTGAACTGAAGTCAAACTAACTGTAAAATAGTTACCCATCACCTTCGTGCGTACTAAGCGCCTCTAAAAATAATTACCGTGTTGCTGTATTCAGAGCCTTTTAAACAGTTTTAAGACTTCACAACCATCTGAAAAGGCCAAAATGGCAAATATCAACAGTGAGACACCACTAAGAGGTGATTATTTGCTGCTTTAAAAAAGCAGCACTGAACTATAGAGAATATGGTTCTCCCCATGCATGCAACCACCTACAACTTACCCTATTTGTGCCCCTCCCCTAGCCAGCTCCTGGATCCGCCCCTGACACTGTAGCGTATTCAACAGTACCTTCACTGAAGCATTGGAGAACATCATCACTGAAGCATTGGAGAACATCATCACTCCATAATAGCCCAACCTGGTGATCCTTGACAACCTCGACATGATGCTCGACATAGTGGCTGGAGTTACTATACAAAAATAACAAGGTACAAAGAGGTACACATATAAAGAGGTACACCAACTATCTGTTGTAAACGTTTTGTCCTTTGGATTGTTAAGTTCTTGTAAATTGTACTAGATGATGTAGAACATTCTGGTTTAAAATTTTGTGCACTCGTGATGTCACCAAGGTAAAGAGTAAACTGTGCTTTCTTGATTAATTAGATAGTTTTGGAGATGTTGAACATGTTTAACTGTTTACCCAGTAGGTAAGTGTCACTACAAATTGAACTACGTAGTCTGTTGTGATGATCAAATGATTAAGAGATGTGTCATTTCATCTACCTTAATAATTACTATCTTAATAGGAACCATCTGTCAGCCTATGAAACAGTTAACACTTGCCATTAACTCTAACACAAGAAATAGCCATGGTCTTGCAGCAAATGATACGAGTCAAAGGTACATGTAGCACAGAACATTTGCATCTCCTTAGAAACATATTCAATTGCCATGTTCCTGTACCAGGCAATCATGGTACCAGCTGAATTCAGCCAGAAGCTTGGCAAATATGTGATTAATTTAGATGTGACAATAAAACCATATTAGGTGTAACAGATCCGCACTGTAGAACAATTTCATAGGAAAAGGAAATGTGTAGAGATCAGTTTGGTCAAATTGTAGCTATTAGTTCAAAACTAGTTAACACAATTACAATATGAGTGTTTATCCAATACCACATAAACACACAGCCACATATCCAGCCATTCCAGGTTAACCAGACCTCTATGAAGCTCATGGCTTCTTCTATGCTGGACTTGCTTCTGAGCTTAGAAAACACAGCCATCAAAAGCAAACTACTTAAACTAACTGATTATTGTCTACTGAATATCACTTTCAAGTCTTGCTGGATGCTTTTCTCCAATTCCAGGGTATAATCCCATACAAGCAGCTTTGGCTAAACTTGTACAGTTTGATAAAATTCCTGTGTTATAAAGTCCTCTCATTTTAACCAGTTGTGAGCCCTGAATACGTAGCTCATAACCCAACCCAATTTGTATATATACTTAAGCACGTGCATGGGCAAACATCAGAGGAATAAGAGTGATACTATTTCCATACAACACTGAAAGGAAAATACAGCACTGTTGATCATGTGTGTAACATTTTAATAGCCAAAACGATGCTATTGTTTATTTTATGACCAAACTTGTACTATACAGACACTTACTGATTGTCTGATGGTTAAAAACTGATGCAATTTGACTCTACAAAATGAACGCTCCAAACAAAGATGACCAGAAAGCATTTTAAAACAGTTAAAGCACCACCACACTTGTGCAACATGAAAAAACAGCACTCTGGTGGTCTTGAGCCAAATACAGCACTCGGCTTCACCTCGTACTGCATTAGTATCTCGTCCACAGGCTTGTGCCATTTTTTCCATATTGCATGTGAGATGGTATTTTGATTGTATGTATATATCTCTCTTTCCTGCTCTGATGGGATACAACACAAATCTCCTATGCCTGATACTCTAAACATCTCATTCTGTCAATGACATCTTAATCACTCACTTACTTGCCAAGTCTCTGGCCGAATACCAGCTAATGCCTGGACTCGAACCTGGACGCCGTGTTCTCAGAGTGTGCAGCACCTCATCCAGCCCTAACTTTCGTGTTGAAGCTCGCAGACCTGTACTCATGATGATATTATATATGTGCTAATCATAGGTAATGTATACCATACCTCTTAATACTTCAACCAGTTGGAGGCATTTATCACTTCGCCAGTTCGTCACGATCGAACAACCTTGAGTCCGAGCTTGAGTCACAACTCCAGCCCACAATCACATATTCATGTATCTATATGACGCTACAGCTTATCTCAGGACTGCTGCAGGGGCTGCTGGATCTGCAAATGATAAAGTTGCCACCGATTTCTCCTCCTCCAGGACTATATTTCTCAGTCTGCGAGGCAAAGTACGTTTTAATATAGGAGTATAGTCCATCGCCTACCTCCTCAGTGTATATAGAGGATGTCAGTTTTCATCATGAAATTTAATGAGGGAGGGGTGTATTCAAGGTGGCTTTTACTGTTTGTACTTTATAAGAATACCCTTCCTTCTGCAATTGATGATGTATTGTTCTAATATGCACATGACACCAGAAATATTGTGTGCCGTTCACTGTACAGCCCTTTGGGTGATGCTGTGATAAGAGAATCTTGTGTATTAAGCGTAGTCTTTCTTATGGAGTAGTGATCATCTAGCTTGGGAAAAATAAATGGGATGGTTGAGATGTACGTAAATTAATTTTTTCTCATTTGACAGATCTACAGTTACATGTGTTTGTGGAGCAGGTCCAGTTTGTATTGTCCAGTTGCTGAGGCACTTCGTGAGGTGCCAATTGCTAGCTGTGCAGGTCATAGAGGCTCTTTTTTAAAAGTCCATTTGTTTTGTATTTATTTTTTTAAATGCACACCCTTTGCAGACCTAACATTTGAAAATATCACATTATCAAACAAACAGTGTTTGATGGTCAGCTAAAGTGGTGTGACCAAGTTGTGATCCATGTAAAGGCTGGCTTCCGTATAACTGCAAATCGTCTACGTTGTTGCCTGAGTCAGAGTGTCTGCTCTCCTAACTCTTGTGGTGGCTCTGAATGTGTAGATGGTTAATTGTACAGAAACCAGATATCATAGTACATCCACCTTGTGAATTGCAACAAGAAGAAACTACCTGTGGAATTATTAAGCTTTTAATGAATATCTTATCTGAACTATGTTTTGCTGGTGTGGATTCCCTCCTTCCTTCGGTACCATGTAACTTGTCTTCAGTGGGTATGAAATTAGGCTGTTCACATTTAATCTATCACTTGCAAAAATATGACCGTACCTGTATTATGGAATGTAATAATTTTGTATTACATGGTTAAAGTTTCCTCAACTTATTGACTTCATTTCTGTTTGTACTGGGTTCCTCTACAAGGGGAATCAGTGGCGGATCTAGGATATTTAAAGGGAGTTTCTTGAAAATTTATATAGTGCCTCCAGAAAATTTAGAAGATCTGAGGTCGGATTTTAGGCTATTTTGTAGGTCTCTAACTATTACATAGATACATCTCTCTATTTATACTGATTACAATACATGTGATCAGCTAGCTAACTTTTATAATTGATGATTTTCCACTTTGTCATGTGCTATATACAGCAGAAAGTTTTCTTGGTATTCCCAACATTATATCAACTACAATTGTATATATTTCTACCAATTGTACAGAGACCAGATATCATAGCACATCCACCTTGTGAATTGCAGGAATTACCTGCAGAAATTATCAAGCTTTTAATAAATTATCTTATCTGAACTATGTTTTGCTGGTATGGATTCCCTCCTTCCTTCAGTACCATGTAACTTGTCTTCAGTGTGTATGAAATTAGGCTGTTCACATTTAATCTATCACTTGCAAAAATGTGACCATATTATGACAGATCATGCAATTGGAGACATGAAGGGTGTGTGAAGATGAA
The DNA here is from genome assembly GCF_963678975.1 of Dysidea avara. Lineage (NCBI taxonomy): Eukaryota > Metazoa > Porifera > Demospongiae > Dictyoceratida > Dysideidae > Dysidea > Dysidea avara. The sequence goes on along the minus strand of NC_089275.1, from coordinate 48,075,238 downwards.
CTTTGAGGTTTACAGATCAGTAAACAATCCAGCATATTTTGGTTTACCAAAACATCTTGTTTTGACAAGCAGTTTCTACCATTTTAGGTATTACACTTCCTTATTAGGTTGTGATGTGCTCTGTATAATGTCATGTGATTATAACCTCAGTATGTGTACTACTACCTACATGTAAATATGGGTGTATGTTTGTGTGTAGTGTGTCTGTATCCCTATGTGATACATGTGATGTGTGTAGTGTTTGTGTACAACCTAAAATGGATTATTTTGCAAGGTGTAGAGTTTTATTGATTTTGTAAAGTCTGCTAACATACAAATTGTATGAACACAAAGAAAGGTTAACAATTATGAATTGTGTACCAGTGAAAATATCCACTTTGTGGTCATACACGATTGTTCACAAAACACTCTAATAGAACATACACAATTATTGTGGCCTAATGGTGGTTGAGCTGTTTCAGTGATCATTGAATGTAAACCACTATTTGTACCTCATGACCTCACTGATCAGATGACATCATTACACAGGCTCTTTTTGGTCCCATTTGTAAATGAGGTAGTGTCACTATACAGGAATACCTGTCTGTACCAGTCACTAATTCTTTCAACGAGTGACATTGTGGTTGCATTTGTGTAGTGTCAACATTGTGTTCTGTTAGTTGTTCTGTGTTATAACTAATTACTACCTGTTGTCCTCAGGGCATGTCCAACACTGTGTTCACCTTAAAGGTGTTAGAGGTACAGAACAATGAGGGAGACAGTTATGGACAGTCATCCTAATGGAACAGATGGTGATTAACAACATCAAGATGGATCGAGCACATCCTCTGGTAATCTCCTTGTACCTTACTCATTGAGAGTGTAGAGAAACTTCTGTAAGTTTATGTTGATGTGTGTGTGTTTGTGTGTAGTGTATTACAGCCCACCCAGCTGTAATATCAATGGGTACCTGGTGTGTACTGGAAAAGTAAATGCCCAACTGTCCTTGTCTCATTTAGCAGTGTTGAGATCATTGCGGAATTTTGGGTTTTGCAACCTCTCTCTGTGAGACTTGGACAGTCCTCCTGCAGGTTACTAGCCCTGCCCCAGGAGGATTTGTCTGCACAAGGCTCAAGTGCCTGAGTGGTACACAGGAATCTGAGTGCGGGCTGCAATACCTTTGTTTCAGACAGCTGCTGTATGCTTTGTGTGTGTGTGTGTGTGTGTGTTTTGTGACTTACGGTCCAGTTTTTTATATAAGGAACACTGTTACATGTCATGGCCACCTCTGATAGGTCCCAATATACATAACTAAGGTGTACTTCATGATTTCATCAATAAGACCACCTCATTATTGAGGCCACATTGTTTGGTCCCACAGGTAGTGCTATTAATGAGTTTCACTGTATGTGTGTGTGAAGTGGACTAGTCAACTACTAAACTGTAAAAGTGTATTGGCTTATGAGTGACCTGATGAAAAGTGGTGTACTTGTGATCATGTAAACCATATAATTGGTAACACCTTGTGTGGTGAGAATTTTTATTTATTAATTTTTATAGCTTTACAGCATGCATGTACAAAATTACAATTAAAATCATTGGTGTGCATGCTGAAGTCATGCCAGCAACTAGTTCTAACATCAGTGAGTGAAAATATAAGAAAATTAAATAGTCATTTAGTTGTAGGAATGGGTTATTTGGAACATCAATAGCATGGGCATAGAATGTAAAATGTGCAGGTTCTTGCGGAGTTGAAATTGTTAGAAAAGTGGTTCCATAAATAATCAGTTATTCAGTGCTTGATTGTGTTCACATTTTCAAAATATTCACATGTTGCAGACTTCAACCTGTTAAAACACTCTGATAGAACATACACAAGTACAATAGACCCTTGTTTATCCAACCATGATTTATCTGTTTATCTATGATTTATTTGAAATGACTGTGTTTCAAATGTGAGTGTATGTTCTGTTAGAGTATTTGAATAGAGCTTTGCATATAAACAGATAAACTTCATCTAGTCACTTATGTGAGCACCTTTAGTATTTTTTGAAACAATTGGGGTTTGAATAACTGAATGTTGTGGTACAAGTGGAGTTCAACTTGTTTCAGTATTCACATGTCAACCTGAATGTACAACACTATTTGTTTACACGATACTCTTGTAGAGTAATGTGTATGTAGACTCTGGTGTGGGTAGGGGTGTGACTTTAAAATGACTACCGTTAGAAATGTGTAATATCAAAGTGACGACTGAAAGAATTGCTGTTAATAATGATATGTTATAATGACATTAATATCATTGCAGTCATTTCATTGTCACCACCATTAATATTGACGTTACCTTAAGCCATGTCATTTGTAGGACCACACTCACAGCTGGACTATTAATATGCCAACATTACTGTAGATCATATTACTGTACAGTTGAAATATCATAATATGTATTACACTTCACTAAACATATAGTCACAATTTGTACAGGTGGTTGAGATGGGATATGTATTATGGCTACATACACATTTGGTAATCTGTTAACCAGTCATTGAGTGTCTGCTCATGTGTACATTTTTATTAGAGTAACTACACACAGTGTTACTGGAGGACTACTCCATGATGTGTCTGAGGTCCTGGGGTTACTGCTACTGTCATGTAATTATTGAGGACACATCTTCTGGTGGTATGTGTGCCATACTCTCCAGGACTGGTCTAGGTAATGAGCTATCTACCATAACAGTTACTTGGTTAACCACCACACCATACATCAGTTTACAATCATCCCACCACTAAAATGATGTGGCTTCTATTTGAACAAGTACAAGTTTGATTTAATAGGGATCACAGAGAGTGATCAAGGTCGTTTACACTTGTGGATTAAATGTTCACTAGTATACCTGTAGGTGTATCCTACTTGTTTCATTACATATGACCCCTAATTGAACTAGTACTTGTTTGTTACCATAAATATATTATGACTAGCTATGGTGAACTCATGTATATACTGCTACACATGCCATAAAATTTTTAAACACATGCTCCATACATCTACTACTGAGAAGTTTGAAACATTTCAAATGAAAAACAGTATGAGAAGTGTCTCAACAATCACTACAGAAAATATGGACAATAACTGTGAATAGCATGTAAGAATATAGTCCGGTAGATTTAAGGTTGGACCCGGAAAAAATTCGAAGAAAGCTGATTTTGGTATCATTAGTAAGCAAATTTTTCATAGAATAACATATCCAAAATCCTCTAAAATCCATCTTGGGGAAAAATGTTTATGGCCAATTTAGTATTGAGGCATATGTGACTGGATTCAGGAAAGTGGATCTTCCACACATATCCAATTTACCAACTTTGACAACTCATAACTTCAGATTGGAAAATGGTATTGACTTGAACTTTGATCAGTAGTGAGCACCAGCATCACTTATTAGTTGCAGAAAATTTCAGGTTGATATTCACCTTGTACACTAAGGTGTGGTTTCTTTATTAAATGCATTTAGTATAGACCTATTTTTGCAAATTTGGTCATTTGTGGCTAATAACAAAAATGCATATTATTCTTAAAATATTTTCTCATAAGAAATTCATTGCAATCAATATTAGCTGTATGAAATAAGGATAAGACTAGTTATAGAAATAAAAGGTGCCTATCATGTAAGTTATTTGTCACGATTATTGTAAACAGTTTCTTCAGCACTTCTGCAACTCTCTCCCCTGCAACTGCCACATGCTGCTTAATCCATGATTACACCGAGAGCATAATATTGCTACCACATGGATTTGCAGTAGAAAGCTTGCATTTAGATTGTACAAATTTAAGTTAAGACTTCTGGTACTAGTCCCATGTCTGTTATCATCAGTTGCATATAATCTCGATCCTTCTAGTTTCCAGCTCCATTATGGTAATGGATCAAGTTAGCCATTAAGTTCCTTCTAATGAATAACTTGTAGATGCACATACAAGTTGTGAAAGTGTGTTGTTCTTGCAATCATTTGCACATCATTTTCTTCTTGATTAGGCCAACTTTATCCCGTTCAAATGTTGCAGATGTTGTATCACAGCAACTCCATGCAGGCATGTGAAAAGAGAAGATGTAATTATGACATTACAATAAGACCCATGTGCCCAATAATGTCATCAATTTTCCAATGTTCAAATGTTTCCCAACCTTTGAAAGAAAATATATACTTGCTATGCTCTGGTGCACCGTGCAGGAGGACAAGAACATCAGTGTCAACAACACACTTTATTTCCTTCAATTGCAAATTGAAGTGCACATTGAACAATCAGTGTGTCAGTATCCAAATTACTCTGATGCACAACCTGGCCATCATCTCTCAGATATTGGACAATCAATTGATATTTGCTCAAACTTCCTGGTTTTTGTATGCTTCCATAGATTCACTTGACTGAATATCTGCACCTGCACATACGTACCATAACATACCTGGGGATGCTGCCAGCCCTACACACTGATTGCACACATGGAGATTCTGACATACTGATAGTCCAATGCGCATTTCAATTTTGCAATTGAAGGAAGTAGATTGAATGTTGTAGCTGATGACAACAATGAAGTTCTTGTGTTACTGGTGCACGCTGGAAGCAGAACATGACAAGTACATATCTCTTTTCATTCAGAGGTTGTAAAACATTTGAAGATCTGGAAAAATGATGACGTTATTGAGCACATATGTAGGTCCTCTTTTCACATTCCCGGGTGGCTGTGATACAATGTCCGTAACATTTGAAGAGGTAAAGTTGGCCTAATCAGCAATCAAATGATGTGCAAACAATTGAAAAGTTAATGATAGATTATATAATGCAACAATTGCACGTGTTGTATAAGTTGGAGTTTGATGGGAATCAGTCTGATTTAATCTCAGGTATACAAAACAAAGTACATGGAAATGGTGGCATCAGAAAGTTATTACACATGTGAGCTGTGAAAGTGTGCTAACCCTTGCAGTTGGATGGAGCTTTCAGGATCAATGGTTTTAGCTGATGCAAGAAGTTATTCATTGGAGGGAACTTAATATGGGGCTGGAAACTAGAAGGATTAAGGCTGCAACCGATGATGATAGACATGGGACCAGTCCCATAGATCATATAATTAAGTTTGTACAATATATATTCCAGCTTTCCACTGTAAATCCATGTGGTAGTAATATTATGCTCTTGTTGCAAACATGGATTATTAATGTGTTGCAAAATGTGGAGGAGAGAGTTGCTGAAGTGCTAAGGAAACTATTTCTTGTGAAAAAATAATTTAAGGATAGCACATTTTTGTTGGTCACAAATGACCAGATTTGCAAAAATGGGTCTGCAAATACATCCGATTGAGAAACCACAACTTAGTGTTCAAGTTGAATATCAATCTGAAATTTTCTCCACCTAATAAGTGATGCTGGTGCTCACTACTGATCAAATTGCAAGTCAATACCATTTTCCGATCTGAAGTTACGAGTTGTCAAAGTTGGTAAATTGGATATGCGTGGAAGATCCACTTTCCTGAATCTAGTCATATATGCTAAATACTAAATCGGCCATAAAAAATTTTCCCTGAGGTGGATTTTATGGGATTTTGAATATGTTATTCTATGAAAAATTCGCTTTCTAATGATACCAAATTCAGCTTTCTTTGAATTTTTTCCAGGTTCACCCCTTTTTTCAGTTATATCTACCGGACTAATACACAATATAAAGTTTCATCAAAATAATTATGAGGGTATACATTTCTGGTAAACTAAACTATGAAGCAGCAAAATTTCTATCTGCAAAAATTTCCATCTCTACTGTAGTTGCTTCAAACTTACTAAGTATTGTATGGGTGCAGTAGTACTGTGTATTAAGGGTCATGAAGGTTTACATATTCTCACATAAAATAATGACCAAAAACTATTCTCACAGTACCTTCACTGTGCCTTGACAATATTATATAGCTAAGTACAAAAGTGTCTTCAAAATGCTTCTGACAAGTTGGAAATTTTTATATTTTATTATAGAACTTTGCGTGGGCGAGATCAAAGGAAAAGGTGTACTTTAAATTTCATAAAGTACACTCTCAGCCGGCCAACTGCTTCATCGACCACAAAGAGTGCTTTATTGCACCGCAAAGAGTGCTTTATTCGTTCAATAAAGCACTCTTTGCGGTGCAATAAAGCACTCTTTGTGGGCAATAAAGCACAGTTGCCCACGTGCCTTAGTGTAGGCTAATAGCCTACGGGGCTCGCGCCAGTATGACTAATCACCCAAGCCGGTGAAGGCTGATAGCCTCGCTGCGCTGAGTGATCAATCACCCCAGCCAATACGAGTTCCACCACTGGATTGCTTTTATAGACATACCTAAATGCTTCGATGATGGGTGGGAGAAGATAACGTTGCTGTTACGTTAAACGGACAAGTCCTGGAGATATCACGGAAATACTTCACCATGTGACTCGCAATAGAATCGATTGTGGGTTGCGAGCAAAACCTGCCAAAAGACGCGATGAACGTCTACTATGCCAAACTATGGTGAAATACGCGTGAGTTACTTTGTTAAACTAGTTTGTGTGCGTTCAGGCTGCTAATAGTTCGTGCAACGCTTGTTAATTACGAGTCCTAGTGTATGGTGAAGCTACACGACTAGAAAGTTCCATAAATCATTTAAAGCATAGCCTTGCTCATGCTATATGAAAAATAAAGTACTCGGCCGCGCGCCTCGTACTTTATTTTTCATATAGCACTCGCGGCTATGCTTTAACATATACATATAGTGGAATTTTCTACTAACTGTGTATACTATATGCCTTCAGACAATTGTAACTTGATAATGGCTAAGCTTGATTATTTTACTATTAGACATCACTTCAGTTTGACCAGTGAATTTTGGCATAACCCAGTTTGTACAATGTATGCATCATGGGCTCACTTTTGTCCTTCATTGTGTATAGTGAAGAAACTGCACAGTACATACATATGTGAAACCTTGTGTATTATGTGGTATAATGTGTGTACATCAGATGTGTTTGGTTGTGTCTCTGTACAATTAACTGAGAGGTGTGTATGTGGTGGTGTGTGGGTGTATTATATGTAGTGTATGTACGTATAAATATATGTGTATAATTATGAGATGTGGTAGGTCACAAACAATTCTTTGTATTGGTAGATTATCAGCCTAACATCTGGTGTATATTTATGACAACCGACATTTTATGCATTTTAACAGACATTTTATGCATTTTAACAGACCTTTACTTGAAGGGCCTACCATTATTATCATACAGTACAGTACAGAATTGTGTATTGTATAAGAGTAAGTACAGTGGACTCCCGGTTATCTGAACCCCTTTGTGGACATGAAGTTCTCTCCTTGCGTTGATGGCACATATTGAACAGTGCTTGTTCCTGACTCCAATGAACAGAAGTCCTTTGGTTGCTGTCCCAAATATAACACCAACACCAGAATTGTCAATATAGGAATGTCCATGGCTTCTCTTACTCCAGCCACCATCAACTACCACAGTTATCGCTGGCACTGTGTTGTGGTAGCTGCCTCGTTGGATGGCCAATTCCTCCTCTTTCTGACCAGCAATAAGTATTTGTTCAGTTACTGTTTCTTTAAATATTGTTCCCATGTCACATTCCAGGTCAATGAAGGATGGGGTACTCAGAGAAGGGACTTGGAAACAGGCCAATTGTTCCTTCATGTATTCAGCACCACCTCCAGTAGCTATCTGCCCTAAAGCAGCACTGATGTTCACATCATAGTGATTAGTGCCATTGATGGTAGTAATTTCAGAGGTGGTAAACCGAAACAACGAGGAACACTTCAAGCACTGGCATACCATTATCGATGCTAGCCCATAATGACGGTTTGTACCCAAGGAAGAAGAACACAAGGCTGAATGTTGGGTGATGGTTTCAATAAATTTGCCCTGCAGCACTAGAGAAATTACTCTGTTGCCTGCTAATAAACAGTTGGGTGGTGATGAGTTAGCTGCACAGAAGAATGAGAAGATGCTGTAATAACTTTTTTATTAGTAATAGTGTATAGTTGTTTACCTGTTGTCTTGACTTGTGTATTCACTGTATTGTTAGTTTCATGGTCTAGTTGTAATTATAACAATAATAAAGCTGTACAATTATGTCTTAATTTACCATTTGTTTTGCTCCACCTGGCTTGTATAGCAGCAGCTGCTTGTTGTTTACGCTTGTGCTGCATTGCTTGCCCATGTACCAGTAGTTCTTGGTTACTATGCATGGTCTTGCGCCCTAATTAGCTACGTGCCTACTTTGCTTTATCCCGTTACATAATGGCCGCATGTGACGTAAAGTATTTGATATGGCTTCTTTGTGCGCGTTATTGCTTTATCACCACCTTAATGTCAGCCCTTCATGCATACATTGAACTGGTATATAGTTCATTTCTGCCCATATACCACTTTTTCATGTTTTGTTTAACTCATCTTCTCAGAAAACACTGCTAACATGTAGCAGTACACGTGTAGTTAACAAGCTTTATGCTTCAGGAGGTGCATTTAAGAGTTGTGTACCTTTGTTTATTACTGTAGTTTTTGATCTGTGTGTGGTTCTGTTTCTCTGTGTAGTCATTCTATTGGTTGTGTTTATTCTCCTCCAGATGAACAAGCGAAGAACTGATTTATGATGTAATCCTACACGTCTACACTTCATGTTGGGGAAACCAACTTGAATATGGCTGCAGAAATATGACCAACTAGTAAATATTCAGCTACCGATGTTGACATATCAAGAGGTAGGTATATTAGTGTACAAATAGGTCCTGGACCAGTTAGTTATCTAAACTGTTGACTAAATTTCAAATGAATGCTTTATTAATTGAAGTGTTCAAATAGTCTATAATTTTTGAAGAACAAGTTTTGTGTACATTCCAGATACATCTGAAGTCCATATCATCCCCAAGGGTTTTGTATGTAATGTAAAGTCCAGAATTTAGTATCGTACCAATTATGACTTTTTATTTTGGAGTTTTAAAAATTCTACTTGTGTATAGTATTATCCACTAAGAGTAATGCTTGTAAGGTCAAGTATACAGATAAACTAATGTGAGGACATCTGTATTGCTAATGACCATCAGATATTTTACTCTTCAATACAAGTGTACAGGGTAGCATTGTATCTGTTTAGGTATGGATTGTGGTCACCATATGTGGTCTCCACAAAGCACCAACAAAATACCTTAATGTGTACAATGGCATAGAGTTCTTGATGTCAGCAGTAAGGTGTATTTGGACATGGACTTGACTCAAACTAACAGTAAACTGTCTTGACCATGTTGCTATGTGTATTCTAAAATTCTAATTTTAGCAGCTACAATTAATTCACACACAACTATCAGTTGCCCTGACTGTTAGACATGAGGATACATGTAGTTTATAGACATAGCTGATATACTGGTAAAGCTAGCAGAATAAGTAACATAATACCATCTATGCTACATAACAGGTGTTAGATCCATTTTAAGACTGTGATTATGCTTGTAATCATAAGAAACAATTCACTGTAACCTGAATTGCCTGTGTTGTGTTGTGGCACCCAAATGAAGAGAATGTGATACTACAGAGCCTGAGGGTTTCTAAATTCCATAGAACCCTGTGTTTTGAAGTCTAACTTATTTAGACCACAACCATCCTACATATATGGTGATAAATCTCAAGTAGCAGCTTTTGTTATTCCATTGATACCCCACTTGCTGTGGTCTTACTAGGTTGAAAATTTAGTATCTTTAGTTGATAGTTAACTGTTCAAATTGGCATATCTGTGCATATTTGTAGTTATTTTTCACATATTTTAATGTACTCTCATAGTTCTTTCATCATCTGTTCACTATGTCTGACCTAGGAATGAAAGAGAGTCCACATGCCAGAAGGAGCTTTTGGTCATCATCCGATTCTAGATTTCAGAAATTGATGTTGTCATCACTACAGGTGAGGCTATCTGTTATAGTGCACTTGTGAGGGTCATGTGGCTTACATTTCTTCCTATCTTTTAATGGTTTTCTATTACATCTAGGGCCACTGTTTGGTGATGTCGTTACTTCTGGACTGGTGGACAGACAAATTGGAGAATTGTGATACGTAGTTAGGTGTAGCCCAGTGGCCTCATATGGATTCTTCAGTGGTGTGTATTGTACTATCATGATGTGCCATATCATTTAGGGTGCAATCGTCAAGTGTTTCTGGCATTCCCAGAGTGCTCTGGAGGTGTGTGGTCTCACTTGGTGGGTTAGGTATACACGACATCTATAGCCCCCTTCATGAACTGGTAAACACCAACTATGAAAAGAAAATTGAGATTTATATACATTAAACTGATTTGCATATATGCCCTGGATGTACATAAAATAATAAATTATTCTATAGAAAGAATTATAGATATTTTTCGCATCTTTGACCGAGCTATATGACACACAAATTCTCACTATAGGTCTATGCAAATGGAGCCATCAAGTTGATTAATAATTTGTAGACATTGATTTTTTTTTTGTGTAGTGATCTTCTGGTGTATTAATAAGCACCAGTTGTAATGTTGTGAATGTTTTAGTGTTTGAAGTATGTTTGTATGAAAATTGTTATAAGATTTTCAGTGGCATTCACAAATGCGGGGGGTGGTAGGTTATTGGTCCAGCTTTGGTCATGAAAAGAAAAGGTGCTCCAGTGTGGGACGTACCCTCAATAGCCTTGCTCACCTGATGTGTTGTGTGGTAAAGTATGTGGAGAGCAGATCAGCTGATGGCATGTGGTTAACAGTGTTCTCTACCACATTGGCTATCTGAGGTAAGTGGAAGGTGAAGATGTCATGGTTGTGAGAAGGAGTCATTGTGGCTTGGTTGTCAATGATCACCATCTTGCCCACTACGCATTTTGGAATCACATCCTGATCAGGTGGTCTCCTCCATGTTAGGGAGGTAATGGTGGAGTAACATTTGGAAATAATTGGCTGAGATTCCGCTAACCTTTGCCATCACTTTATTGCAGGTAGTTTCAATAATGTTACCTAATTCATACAACCACATTACCATTTTGTATTATACTTTGTTCAGCTTGTGTGTGCCACCATCAAATACTTTGTACATGTCATCATGTACGGCTGCTTCTCCTTATCAGAACTGAGCCACAATGTGCAGAAGTATTGTGTTGGAAGAAATATCCATGCAAAATCAGGCCTAGGTCAAAATTATAGCAGTCATAAACTGACACTGGGACTTGTTTATTACCCAATTTCATACCATGATGATTATGAACAATAGTATAGTATTGTAATAATATGTGCCTGATTTGACAAAACCAGGCTTCCACATGCACACATCCAAATTTGTGACTTTGAAGGACCATAGCTCGATGTAGAAGGAAACTATAGCTATCACTTTCAAATTTTCACCTGTTATTGCATTAATGCAATGAAAACGTATTGTGAAAATTGTAGGTCAATAGCATACCGAGTGGTCAAGTTACAAGCGGTTAAAGTGAAAGGATAGGATGTGTGTGGAAAACTGGTTTTGTCAAATCCAGTCATGTACTATAGACTTTAATTATTTTTGTAATACTGTAATAGAGTGCACGTTTTATTCAAGAATTTCTAATAGAACTTTAGTGCAATCTAGATTTTCCACTGGTAGATTCACTACTTTATATCATTGAATCTGTACTTCATTTTTAAACAAATTATAATAATTATATTATTGTACATATTTTGTTAACTTTTTTATAGCATAGCTATGTTATACAAGTGTTGTTGTGACAGCTTTATTAAAGTATATCAATCTCGTTGATTGTCTCAAGCTCCGTAATATTTAAGAGACGTGGTTTGCCACTACAGCAAAACTGCAGCTGAATCGTTAAGGAATGTGGGTCACTGAATGCTCTGATCATTAAGGGTCAGACTATGCAATTGTTTATAAGTAGGTATCTACTCCCTCTTACAATAATACACTTCAAATAGTTTTGTGGCATCTAATTACGCTCCTCTCTGGTAAGGGTCAATTTAATGCCTTGGTATGTTTTCTTTGCATGACAAAGAGACAATTACCATGTAATTGAAAGGCAAAGCACAGAAGCCAAATCAACACCTTTCATTGTCAGCAAAGATGAATGGGACACAAAGGAGGACACTGGTAAATCCATGAAGAATGCATTGTACGTACTGCAGTATGCCGAAAGGCACGTGTCTGGCTGAAGCGATTTTGAACAGTGAAAAAATCAAGCCCATAGCCTTAGCTGCTATCAAGTTACGCTTGTCTGAAGGCATCAGTCTGTTACTAAGTCAGTCAGTCACACTAGAAAATTCCGTTGAATAATTTTAGTTAAAAAATTCATAGCAACTAGTTGAAAATGAATCTGAAGGCTTGTTTGGGCTTAATTTCACCTAACCAATACTGCTTCAGGGAAAAGTAAGGCTTGATGTTTTTTCACGGGCTATGCCCAAACCTTTATGGTCCCTACTATACAGTACTGTATGATAAAAGTTAGTTGTAATGTACAGTACAGTAAATTGGCCATATCTCAGGAGTGCTTAATGATAAAAAAACCAAAAAAACACCCAGTACCTGATTTAAGCCATAAAACAGAAAATTGACCAATGTGCCAAAAAGATAGGCTTACAAGATCAGGTCACAAATGTGACTCAATTTTGGAAAACCATCCTTTTTGCCACATTGGTCAATTTTCTCTTTTGTATCTAAAATGAGGCACTGGGTGTTGGCCTTTGTGTCAAAATTTCAGCTTGTTATCTTGTAAGGTTCCAGAGATATGGTCAATTTTACTGTCTAATACATTACAAAGTACATAACTTCATATTAATACATTGAATTCTGTGTGTGATTAAGCATGACAAATTGTGACAAATCATTTCGTTTACAATTAATTCTGTATAAAAATATTATAAAGAGACTTTTGATAGTTAAATCAAGTGTTCCTGGTCCTTTTCTTTAATTAAATGCCATGTATCATTGTCTAAGACTTAGTTTTAACATTCTAGCACCTGAACAAATCACCTCATTTGTAAGTTAATTGGTGTCCCACGCATGGTGAAATCACTACATGGTCTGATAAAATCATCCATATCTCCTAGCAGAAAGAAGCTTTGGGTGTGAAATTTCACCTTAATAAATGTGTAAAAAAATTAATTTAAAAAAATTGCTGAATTTTTAATTGAGTTTTCCTGCAAAAATAGCATGTGCCCAAAAGGATGGCTTTCCAAAATTGGGTCACAAATTATTATTCACAAAATCTTTCCCAAAGCTAAGTACTGTAATAATTACACTATGCATGGCCACAAGGGATTTTCCATATATATATATATAACTACCATACTTGGACATAATATCAGGCAAATCCAAGTGACCATAATCCATTATAATATTATGTCCTATCCAAGCATGCTTACACTTAATAGGTGAAAAGACAAACCTCCATTCACCCCATTAGTTTTATACAAAGGCATCTGAACATCGATTGTGGGTTATAGAGTGGACTTTGGTACTCACACAACTTTATTCATGCACCATACAGCCTGTACGTAATGCTGTTTTAAAAGTGATTGTGGGTTTAATTTGCTTTAGTGCATGGTATCATTTCTAGCTATTTTATTATAACCTGTAACCCCATTAAAGTAAGCTAAGTTGTTAAGATAAACACTTAAGAGCAATTAATACATGAGAATGTCTGTCATGTGATTGACATGTGCTGTGTGGAAAAACACGTACAATACCAACACTACAAAACAATCAGGTAAGATTTAGATTTGATACTGGGAAGGCAGCTCAGCTAGCTGTTAGCATTTGCATTTATACATATAAGTCATAAGAGAAGCTGGAAGGGCTGTCAATATTGCTATTGCAATATAATATAGCTGCAGAGACCATATAGTACAGCATTTACAGAGCTGATATCATTAGGTTGTAATAGTATAATATTATAGTCACACATTGCTTCTTGTGCAAACTGTTACTTGGAAAAACAACAAAAATTAAAAACAATGTCCAATGACAGAGGAGTAGCTACAATGTAGACAATTGAGGTAGTTGCCTCACCAAATATTGCTGACTGAAGTCACTGGACTGAGAGCTCATTAGACCTTTTAGATGCACTGAAAGCTTACATTAATAGTTTATATGCTATTTATTTCAACTTATTGTACATAGTAAGAGTCCATCCAGGGTTAGCTCTAGGCGGTTAGCTACTGAAGTTTTCAAAAACTAGTCAAGCAAGATCGATGTACTCTAATAGAGCAGTCACCCTAATAGAGCAATCATCCTAATACAACATTTAAGCAAATTTTTATAGTTTTGATAAAATTAAGCTACTTAAATTGCTCTCACAATCAATCTCAGATGGTCTAACTTTCTCAGATGGTCTAACTTTCCCAGGGGAGCATAATCCAGACCCCCTGGATTGACATGTTACAAGTGCTTAGCTATATACTAACGCTACTCAAGTCAAGGTCTGAGCAACATGTATAAAATACCATAATGTACATTCTTTGAAATACCATAATAGTAGGACTAAAATTACCTCCATATATTCAATCTTATTACTCTTAACTTTCAAAAATTCCTGGGGGCATTCTCCCAGACCCCTAGCTGGAACATGCTATGTACGCCTGATTGAACTTACACACTAGAATGCATGCATCATTCATAAGCATTGCAAGGTCTGCCTCACCTATTTAAAATTTCTAGCTATGCCCCTGAATGAATTTTGAGATCAATTTGACTACTATTTTCTGCTGTACATCAAGTTGTGGTAGCTAGAAAAGCAAGCAATGATTGGGCTAATCAAGAAGTTGTTCTCAAGTTTTGAGTTTTCCCTTGAAAAATTGTTTGACCAAGATTGAAATATGACTTCTCAGTTATTTATGGCAATAAAAAGTGGACTGTCACATTTTCAACCTTTTATGACAAATAGTCAGACTCAGTTCTGAAGGGCTAACCAAGTCTGGGCCTGTAGAACTGTGATGTCTTGATTATAATCATGAGAATGAGTGAGCATAATGCCTTTGACTTGTATGAACTTTACCCTAAGCTTCACCTCTTTAGTAAGACCACCTTGTTATTGTAGCCAAGTCGTGTATATACAGCTAGGTTGTACTTATTTCAACTAAGTGTTACTAAAGTGACCTCTCATTACCAAGACTACCATGTTATAGTGACCGCATAAATTTTTGGCCCCATATTATGAGAGGTCACTATAAGTTTAACAAAGGACAACTTATTTAATTTTTTGGCTCCATACATGTTTTGAGAGCCATGTGACATGTTCAGGAGGCCAATTCCCTATCTCCTACCCAACTACCCCTATACCAGTACTACCAGTAGTAGTAGTACAACACAATCCACATCTTCAGTTAGTTACTGACAACACAAGCACTTATACCTGAAGTGATTACGTTACAGAAGTTCATTAACTGCTCCTCACTGGTCAGTGTATGTGTAGAGTGCTACTGTATGTATTGAGATTTTCAAAGGATGTAAATTTTCACAATTTAGATTTTTTTGGTAGCCATGGCTGTCTGCCAAATTAATTTTCATCCTCAAGAATGTGTAATTATCACAATATTAATCTATGACACTAATCCCTGTACATTACATTATCTTTGCTTATGTTCATCTTGCCACCTAAAAAATCCTCCTGCCTCCTACAACTATTAACTACAAAAATTTCATTTGTTTGTGTGTGTATATTCAAGGTTCTGCTCATATTGGTCAACAGTGTCCACCACATTTTAGTGTTTGTGTCTTTACTTCAGCCTGTTATGTGTGTCTCTAGGGCTTGCACAGTGGTCCCTTGTATTTTGACATGTTTTCATCATTTCTGTCAGCTTACTAGAATTTTATACAATAATTATTATTATTATGGTCTTGTGGGTTTTATAAAATGGAAGGGTGAGGTATGCACTGTGGTTAAATGTAGCAGTCAAGTATCTTTGGATATCTGTATGTGTTTGCTTTCACAGTATGAGAAGCAATCCATTCCACACACCTCTTACTGTGGACAATTTTTGTAGGTCTGCATCAAATATGCCGGCATAATAAAATGCATAATAATCTGGAGTGCTATACCAGCATCATGTTAAAATATTAGATGGATATTTCAAACTATGGAACTTAATTCTATGAAAATAGATTGATGCTCCCTAATAGAACAGTTAGTGGAAACTAGATTGATACTCATAGAATAGTCACTCTGTAGTGAAACACTTTAATAGAGTGTTCACTTAGTAATAAGTGTTCCAAGATAATGTTGCAAATCTAGGAGCATAACACAAGTATAATGGAAACACCTAAAGAGCATAATATAGGTGATAATATTTGGATATTTCCAAAAGCATTTTGGGCAACATTTTGAACATAGACTCAGGCCTATACAGAAAAGTGACAAAAGTCACATGATGGTTATATAGCATGAAGCTATAACTGCCCTATACCATGAATATCTAGTAGTAGAGAACAATAATGGAATTCAAAGGAAGACAAAGGAAGATTCAAGATTCATGTCTATACTGAACGGCAAAAACAAGGCATGGGCAACTTCCCTACTTGCTACATATTCTAGATATGATCCCTAATCAAATTCAATTATTATTGTTATTATTATTTCCTTGTACATCAAAACGTAATGCACACAACAAAGGAAGTCACCTATACACCTGCAGCTGCTCAGGTGTGTCATTGTTTGACTGTAGAAGTGAATCTTTTCATTAAAGTTGCACAATAATGTGTTTCTATAAACTCTTGATAATAATTATATCGTATCATGTGTAGCTCAAATTATTTTATAGGATAATATATTATGCACTGTGACATTAATTTTGAATCAATAAAATAAACTAAACTTGAACAATTAAGACCATAAGGAAAACAGTAACTGATGATATTAGGTGAACAATTGGTTATGTCACAGATTTTTCCTTTACCTTAAACATTGCAACTGGTGGAAAGAAAGAAGTGGAGAATTTTACAATACCTTTATTGCTGTGTGCATAGAATCAGCAGATAGTAGTCAAAATTCCTACAGTAGTATTTGTAACACCACAAGTGGTGTTTGTCACTGTATAATGACCAACTGTATTGATTACAATGACAAGACAAACTATTGTGATCTGAAAGTCTGCCATGCATTGAAAGTGTTTACTGATGGTGCTGAGTCAATCAAAGTGGCAAGAGCAAAACAGTGGTTCAATATATATAATTGCATGCACATAGGTGGGGGGGGGGGGGGGGGGGGGGGGCTAGTCTGCTGAGGAGGGCTTAAGCCCCTCTCAGAATGATATCTCACTGAGCATTTATACTGAAGCAGTACAAAACAGCCTATAGCCACCTGGAAACACTTGGTACAGTGGTAAGACACCAACTCTTAAAGTAAGAGGTCAGTAGCTGTAGGAAAATATATATGTTTAGTTTTTACTACAGGTTTTTGCTTGAATGCTCTATTAGGGTGAGCATTCTATTAATCTATATCACAGTTTTCAGCCCCACCCCAAGAAGGATAATTTATTATGCTCATTAATGCATTGCCAAAATAGGTTTTTATTACAACTACAAATAATTATAATCTGATGTTTTAGTTAAAATACTTCAAATTGTACCTATAAGTTAATTTTGGTGAACTTTGAGACTGTTTGTGAAAGCTAAAATGGCTACAGCATCTGGGAGGCCCCGCTACCAGAGATTCCATATTCTGGTCAGCCCCCTTACATCAACTACTTCCTCTGCCACAGTCATTGCATTTACTGAAGCTGTAAACTGTCATCTTAGAAATTATGGAGAGGCAATTGGACAGCTGTTACTTTTTTTGTGTCATTTGTTATTAAAATGATGTCATGCATGATGCATCAATGTTTGCTGTAAAGTGAGGCAGTACAAATAAGATCAATCATCGAGTTTTCCTGTCTTAATTTCTTGATGCCATTTTGCAGTATTTAGTTTGGCAGAATTGATATGGATGACAGTAGAATTCATAAAGATAATGACAAGACTTCAAGTTGGATGGAAATGATTGGATCATGACACTACTAATCTTATACAAGGCATTGCCACAGAGAGAAATGTCCAATTTGCATGGAGCATAATGGCTGCACACTTGCGTTGTGATAATGACAACTATTAACTGTTTTGTGTATTATGCATACGTGTGTGATATTGTGTATGTAAATGCATTATTCTCATTATTGATTGTTTATTGTTTTACTTTGAAGCCCTGCAGCAAGCAAGTCTTCCCACTACTACTAAACGCTACTACTTGCCATACAACATGTAGAATAAAATGAATGTGTATAGCTGACAAATATTTATCAGGAAAGCTGTCACAAAACAGCAATGTAAGTGATATGGATGGTATGTATTGACATCTTTATTGAGATTGTCAAATTATAGATAATTAATGAGAATTGTGTATGGATACATAGTACATGTGTGTTTTTGTGCGTATTATTCAGTATATAACGAACTAATGTTCTGCTTGCAAAGACCTGCAGAATAGACACCTGTATTGCAATATAATTGAATATGACTTACAATTTTTCCAATTCTTTTTCAATTTCCTCACTTGATGCTGTAAGCTGTGTATGTTCTTTGATGGTCTTAAGCTGGTACACTCCAAGTTTTTGGGTTGTATACCATCATTTGAAGATAGCCAGTGATCAAATACTTCTATGCGTGAATCCTCTGGCTCATCGGGATGCTGCTTCTTTGTAAGTGTTTGATTCAACCTCCAAACAGTAGGCAACCTTTTTCCAACAGTGGTGACCCTTGGAACTACCACTTTGATCAACTGAGACATTTTAGGCACTATATAAAGAAACACATTCATAACTGATTACTGCATGAAAATATGTGCCACATATAGTATAATTATTTGGATAGACAGTGGTGTTCTTAGTTCATCTGTGCTATGTATATAGTTGGTAACAACAAAAAAATAATAATACACACACCAAAACAAAGCCCAGAAGGACGGAAAAGCATTACAATGTGTGGAGACCTTCATTGACTGATAATCAACTCTATACAAAAATACAGTTCAAAATGCCTATACAATATTATATAGTTTCAAAGCATCTAGATATGACAGCTAAACTTCTGAAGATACGAATGCATTACTAAAGTATAGTTAACTATACCTTTATCGTGGAGAGCAGGAACAGTTTCTAATGCTGAATAGCCTGAAAATGAACAATTTTAGCAAGTAAAAACATTTCACATAGGACTCTTTATTCACAAGCTTATCCTTGTAAACAACATGCACAATGATTCTTATAATAAATGCTTAGTAATATGTTCCTTAAAGTTTAGGTTGTTGTACAAAAAATATCCCTGAACCAATTAGCTACACTACTAGAGTATTTTAATGCATTTAGCTACCTTCAATGTTGGCACAAACAGAAGACGGTAGTGCTTTGTAGGAATTTTAGTAACCTTAGATCTTTCATAACACACCAACGTGTTCTTTTGATGAATATCGAGGATGACATAAGGTGGAGATTTTTCCTCATTGTTTAGTGGACACTGTAAACAAGTCACTGGAGGTGTTGTTGATGGCATGCATACTTTGCTGATCTCTGAGATGAAGGACTCCACACAGATTAACAATTCCCTGTATTGATGGAGAAGTAGGGGTAACTTATCACCAGTTCGCTGCTCATCTTGAATTGTGATAAAGTATTCAATTTAAGGCTGAGACAACTGCAGCTGAAATTGTTGCCATTCTCCTATTTCAAACCAGAAGTATGCTGCTCCTCTGTAAATGCTATATGATAAAAGTTTTTAACATAAGCCTTAGCAGTACTTGTTGAATACATGCACGCATTATATGAACATATACATACATATACATACATTCATGTGTACATATGCATACACTGTAGTGACATTTTGTAAACCGATTTATGAGATGCCCTTTCTGGCAGCGCCATTGGATGGTTTTCATTACTAACTTGTTGAATATACTCTCTGGTACAAATCTGTTTGCAAAGTAGTAGAGAGTACAAATATCTCCTTGCTTATAGGGCAGTATGTAGCTTTCTCATCATACACAAGAAGAGAAGGGACCATGAATACCCTCCCTTTCTTTGACACATTCAACTCACGAGGAAACTTTGTGTTTGAAGGTAGCTCAGCAGCTAGGTCAAACCTACCTAATAAGCCCAACAAAATATTCTTATCATTAGACCGGCTGGATTGTTTTAGCATGTAATCAAGCAGTGGCTCACCAAGAAGAGCATACTTGTTGTACGCTCATAAGACTGTTGAAGCTCTGCAGTGTTGGGAGTGTAATTGCTATTTGAGACAACTGTGCAGACAAGATCAGATACTTCCTGAGGAGATATGAACATTTCAGTTCTCAAAGAAGGCATTTCTAGATAGTAAAGCAGAATTCCCTTTTGGTGAAATACTGAAGTAGTGCATCAACCTCTTTTCTCTCCTTCAATACCAGCCATACTAGCTAAATCAGTAGCTTTTTCCAGTGTAAGCCTAACTGCAGTCTGTACTTTTTCCAGTATCTTTCCTTCAAAGTTGAGGTAGACAATTGGGTGCACATGTAGCATTGATCACCCACTCAGCAGCTTCCAAAATGGTAATCCTTAAATGATCAACAACCTCTGGATCAGGATTGCTGTTACCAATAAAATGGAATGCTTCTTTTTGCGGATTCTGACAAATGCTCCAAGAAAGGCTTACCATCAAACAGCTGATAAATCATCTTGGCAATAGACTCTTGCTCTTCTAGCATGTGCTCCAACCATCAAAACTGTAGGAACACGAGCAGAAGTTGCTCCTTTTGGTGCCTGCTGTACACAGAGTGAAGTAGAAGCTCAATGGTCTCAATATTGATTTGCATTCCCCTGGTTTTGATCTTTTTTCCCAAACCTACCAAAACGCTGTCGACTGATCACTGGATCGTGTAGCTGTTTTGAAGCATCAAACACCAACAAAGCTGTATCTTCAATGGCCAAGCACAGGAAGTGTATTATAAAATATACTTCCTGTCCACCAATATCAAAGACAATAATTCTGATCATGCCATCTTAGGAGATTGCTTCACTAGCTGCTGTGGCTTTGGCTGCATCAATGACTTCTAGGGGAATTGGCTCTGTAGGTGTTACTGGTGAGGTGTGTTCTATTGATATCAGAGATATGGTGGATTTGACTTCACTTCGGTGCTGCTTAGGTATCTCAGATATTCGAAAAGTAGCAGTGATTGTATGCCACTTAGTAGAAGCCAGCTGACGATCAACACTGCAAGAGTTGATGGACACTACCACTGTAGATGTCTGGGTAGGTTGGAAGGGCTTGTTTAAAAGAGTGTTAATTGTCATTGTCTTGCTTGCTTCTTCAGCTCAAAGGTGACAAGCTTGAATTGGCTGCAAGATCTAGAACCTCTCTTTAGAGCTTCTTGGTAGCATCTGATTACAGATACATCAACTGATTCTTGTCCATCTTGCACATTACTACCTATATTTACATGAATAATTGTTCATCACATACAATTAAACTTAGTACCACAATTCAACTATAAATCCTTCTAACATGTGCCCTCAAGCTTGAGCATATATATCAAAAACTACCACAGTAAGAATTGCACAACAAATATGTGATGCAGCTATACATACACTGGAATTTTAAAACAAGTTTAGCACTACCGTACAGTGATACTATGAATTGACCCCTGTATGGTACTCCCTTGATTCTAGGACCCCATACACCTTATATTTGTATATCTAATGTCTATACTCAGTAGAGTTTCCCTGTGAGTATTGGAATAGCATTTAAATGAGCAAGGACACATCCGGAGGCAATTAAGGCACACACAAATAATTTATTCGAGCAATTTGATTTTGTGATGCCAAATTACTCTATTAAAAATTAATTTTACCAAAACAGTTGTCTTGGTTGTGTCTCAATAGTATGCCACTAATGATTGTGCTACTGTTATAACACATATGGTACCTGTTGTATATAGTGTTACATCTGAACAATAGTGAACTCCAATACACAGTAGTATTTTCATCACAACACAAGTATTCCTCATGCTGATACGTACATGTACCACCATAACTGGGGGGTCAGGGGGCCATGGCCTCCACACTATTTTTCAAAAGTATGTTTTGGTCTCCACACTTTTGGGGCCAAGTAGCTCAGGTTGAAAAAAATCTGCCAAAGTTATACATTCACAGAAGAAATACATACCTTCATACAAGAAGACATGCAACCACCATAGAACAGCACAGTCTTTTGTGGCAGCACCAGTCTGTTGTGACTGCACAGCAACTATCAAGCTATCTACTGTATTAAACCCAAAAGTGCCTGTAATTTTATTTCTGTTTAGTTCTGGCACGTGATATTTTGCTGTTCAAATATTTTTTCTGGAGCCTGTGCAGTAGAAAGGTTGCCACATTTGTGGTAGCTAAAAGCATTACCCATGCATCCTCTGAAGGAAACTCTTCTGGTCTGATACCATGGTTGCATCATAGATAATGTATGCGTTCCATTTTGTCCACTACTTTGCAGACATACATTATCTATGGTTACATGTTCACATAATTTGAATAATACCCATGGAAGAGTCGTAGGCAAGTAGACGCACATTCAGTACAGAGTTTTGGCTAAATGAAGTATGACAGCCTACCGTTAATGTGAGTCTGTGAAACATTGCATATGTTAGTAAAGTCCACATCATCCATACAAAACTACTTAACATTATATACGTACCAGTGTTTTGGCACTTCCCCCTCCACTGAGATAGAGATATGCAGAGGGAATAAAACTATATAGCACAAGATCTCACTACAGTCAACTGTCTTGACCATGCTGCTAATTATGCTCTGAAATTCTAATTTTAGCAGCTACAATTAATTCACACACAACTATCAGTTGCCCTGACTGTTAGACATGAGGATACATGTAGTTTATAGGCATAGCTAATATACTGGTAAAGCTAGCAGCATAAGTAACATAATACCATCTATGCTACATTACAGGTAGTAGCCCATTAAAATCCATTAAAGACTGCGATTACTATGATGTTTGTATAATTATAAGACTGTAACCTGAAATTCCTGTGTTGGGGGTGGCACCCAAATGAAGAGAATGTGATACTACAGAGCCTGAGGGTTTCTAAGTTCCATAGAACCCTGTGTTTTGAAGTCTGACTTATTTAGACCACAACCATCCTACATATATGGTGATAAATCTCAAGTAGCAGCCTTTGTTATTTCATTGATACCCCACATGCTGTGGTCTTACTAGGTTGAAAATTCAGTATCTTTAGTTGATAGTTTACTGTTCAAATTGGCATATCTGTGCATATTTGTATAGTTATTTTTCACATATTTTAATGTACTCTCATAGTTCTTACATCATCTGTTCACTATGTCTGACCATGGGAATGAAAGAGAGTCCACATGCCAGAAGGAACTTTTGGTAATAATCTAATTCTTGATTTCAGAAATTGATGTTGTCATCACTACAGGTGAGGCAATCTGTTATAGTGCATTTGTGAGGATCATGTGGTTTATATTTCTTCCTATCTTTCAATGGTTTTATAATGCATCTAGGGCCACTGTGTGGTGATGTCGTTACTTCTGGACTGGTGGACAGACAAATTGGAGAACTGTGATAGTTGGGTGTAGCCCATTAGCCTCGTGTGGACTCTTCAGCGGTGTGTATTGTGTTATCATGATGTGCCATACTGTATCATTTAGGGTGCAATCGTCAAGTGTTTCTGGCATTTCCCAGAGTGCTCCGGAGGTTTGTGGTCTCACTTAGTGGGTTAGGTGAGAATTTGTGTGTCATATAGCTCAGTCAAAGATATGAAAAGAATATAATTATATATATAATTGTTTCTATAGAATAATTTTATTATTTTATGTACATCCAGGGCATATATGCAAAACAGTTTAATGTAGTTCTCAATTTTCTTTTTGTAGTTGGTGTTGACCAGTTTATGAAGGAGGCTATAGATGTCGTGTATAGGTCTATGCAAATGGAGCCATCAAGTTGATTAATAGACATAGCTAGATTTTTTTGTGTAGTGATCTTCAGGTGTCACATTAATAAGCACCAGTTGCAATGTGAATGTTTTAGTGTTTGAAGTGTGTTTGTATGAAAATTGTTATAAGAGTTCAATGGCATTCACAAATGTGGGGGGTGGTAAGTTATCGGTCCAGCTATGGTTGTGACAAAAGAAGGTGCTCTAGTGTGGGATGTACCCTCCATAGCCTTGCTCACCTGATGTGTTGTGTGGTAAAGTATGTGGAGAGCAGATCAGATGATGGCATATGGTTAACAGTGTTCTCTACCATGTTGGCTATCTGAGGTAAGTAGAAGGTGAACAGTGTTGGGGGTAACGCGTTACATAATACGTGTTACATAATAATTATTATGCGCTTGTCAATTTCATGCCTCACCCCCGGGGGGGGGATACAGGGGATTTGACAAATCGTGGTGTCAAATTCCCCACTACTGGGGAAAAATCGGCTGTCAAATCCCCCACCCCCTAGTAGGGGATTTGACAACACCTCAAGGATGACTAAGCGCATATTTCATGCATGCGACTATAGTAATAAACCTGCCCTGTAGCTAGTAAAATTATAGCAAGTGCGATTTTATTGTTTAGAAATGCAATTACCGAAAATCGGTTAGTGAATCATTGGACAGCTGTCAATTGCCCCAGGGGTGGGGACAAGAAGCAATGTCAAATTCCCACCTGGGGTGTGGGGACGCCCGGGTGTGGGGGGGGTGGGGCATGAAATTGACAAGTGCATTACTTTTGTGTAATATAACGAAATATGCTGTAAAAACAGGTAATATAACTCAAGTTACCTTACTTGCAAATGTCGTTACCCAAGTAATGAAGTCAGTTACTGTATGTTTCTACTGACTGAGTAACTGACTGACTGTGACTGACTGATGCCTTCAGACTCGATAATGGCTAAGGCTATGGGCTTGATTTTTTTTACTGTTCGACGTCGCTTCGGCCCGACAGGTGCCTTTTGGCATACCGCATGCAGTACGTACAAATACAATGCATTCTTCATGAACTTAGGGGGCATCTCCAAACTGATTTTGGTACGCTTAACGTCATAATGACGTTAAGGGGGGAGGGGGATTCAGGCCATGATGTAGCTGAACTCTCTAGCATCCATTACGCTTCATTGTGAGCTATGTTAGACCCGTTACACAGCATTACAAATCAAGAACTGTTCGAAAAGCACCTCTGCAATCAAAGTAACCTATATGAAAAGTACGAATAATTTCTGTTGCAAAAGAAAGCCATCATTTGCTACTGCCAAATTGACACTTTTTGCTGTCAGCAAAGATGAATGGGACTCAAAGGAGGACACTGGTAAGTCCATGAAGAATGCATTGTACGTAATGCAGTATGCCAAAAGGCACCTGTTGGGTCAAAGCGATGTTGAACAGTGAAAATCTCAAACCCATATCCTTAGCCGTTATCAAGTTACACTTGCCTGAAGGCATCAGTCAGTCAGTCAGTCAGTAGAAAATTCTGTTTAATAATTAAAAAAAATTCTGTAGCAACTTGTTGAAAGTGTTTCGGGTCAATCTGAAGACTTTTTTGGGCTTAGTTTTACCTAACCAATACTGCTTCATCGTTGTCAGGGAAAAGAGAGGCTGGCTTTTGGGTGATGTTTCTTCATGGGCCATGCCTACTCCTTTGTGGTCCCTCCTATACAGTTCTATCGTACTGTATGATACACATCAACATCATGATGCTCAGAAACAATCACAATTAATTCCAGAATTGCTATAATCTCACAGCCCTAATAATAAGTTGAATAATTGGTAACAGCCAATATTAGCTAATTTGTGAATATCAGTATCGGTAACGAAGCGGAAATAATTAGCCGATTAACTGAAGCCCACAATCAATCAATAGAGACAGTAATAATTATACATGAAAGTGCTGTATGCAGTAAAAAAATTATTTGTTTCAACTGCTTTGGCTTGTATGTCTATGAAAAGTATGATTGCAAGGTTATAGCAGGCTAAATTTATGGGCTGTCCATGCAATTAGTTAACTGCTCTTTGCAGAGTCTGGAATCCCACTAAAATCACAGTTTGAGGAGCTGCCTCATAACAATTTGGCTTCCAAGTCCATGAAAGGGGTCAGTGGTAAAGCTGTAACAGACCTTGTAGATTGGTCCGCCCATGCAATTATCTACATTATCATTACAAATGCGATGTACACAAACTTTATGTGATTTTCTACTTCTCATCCCTTTATGAAGAATTGAAGAATAACAATATATAATCACTATTGGTTATATCGGCACATCGGCTACAGTAATGAGCATTCAGTCGGTATTGGTAATATGCATATCGGTACAACCTTAAAGGGTATGCATTGATAAATCCTATATAAAAAATCGATATACTCTAATAGAGCAGTCAAAACAGAATATTCATAATGGAACACTATTTACTATCTTGATAAAGGAGCTAAATTTTGAGTTTTACGGAGAATTTGAATGGATCATTACACTTTGGAAATGTGGAATCTGGAATAACGGATATCTAGTTTTACAGATTATACAAATAGCTATGTAACACTGCGGTGTGGGCAGATCAAACGAATTTTTGGGTATACATATCCGATATTACCCGTGGTTAGGGAATTATCTGTATAATGCTCTGTGTACTGTAGAGCTAAAACTTTCTCCAACAACTTTGCAACAATCGAGCTCGGCAACAATTAATCGGACTAACCACTGAAATGGGCTTACATTACAACGTTTCCAATCACTAGGAAATACACCAGTTTTTAAGGACTTGTTATCAACTGGTAGTATGGAAGTGACTATCTCTTTTCCCGTCCCCATACAAAAAAGTGGTTTGGATATACGGGGGACCATACATGCCATACGCGCTGGTGGGCAGAAGATCGAAACAAGGAATCCGAAAAGTCACAATATACCCTTAAACACCCCCTAACCAAACAATTAGCAACAACTCACTGATGCCTCCTGTCTTGTTCACTAGAAGGCGCTGACCAGGTAGATGCTGACGTCAGCGTCGTGCAAGTCCCCGTCCCCCCACATGCAGTTGTACGCATGCGTAGATTCACCGTACTACCTTACTGGCGTGTCTGTTTCGGTCAACTAGTCAAGCGAAAAATGTCTTCATATGTGCCCGACCAGATAAACTTTCCTAAAGAAGAAGAAAAGACGTTGAAACTCTGGAAAGAATTGGACGCATTCCAGACCAGCTTAAAGCAGTCCAAAGACCGTCCTAGGTAATATAAGAGTTGTATGTTAGTGTAGCTGTCTGATTTAGTCTGTAAAAAACCTTATGACAATTGTGATCGTGCACGAATGTATTAGAATACACCGCGAACCCCTTGTGTAGGTACACCTTCTACGACGGACCGCCATTTGCAACAGGTTTACCTCACTATGGTCACATACTAGCAGGAACTATTAAGGTGTGTGTAGTCCTAATAGTGTAAGACATGTCTGTTGTGTGTTATCCCTTCCCCACGTGTGTAGGACACAGTGACACGGTATGCCTGTTCTATACCATATGCGTATTTTGTACCGTACGCGTATGGTATGTACCATACGCGTATGGTACATACCATACGCGTATGGTACATACCATACGCGTACGGTACGATTTTCCGTACCATACGCGTACGGTATAGGCATACGCGTATGGTACGTACCATATGCGTATTATGCCTTTTCTCAATGTCTTCTAGCCTTGCCATGGTAGCCGTCAGAGGGTGACAGGTCAGACCCTTTCTGTCTCAATTGGTGGTAGTGTGTTGTCTCGGGTGCATTCTGTTCGGTATCTTGGAGTATTAATTGACTCTGCGTTGTCTTGGAACTTGCATATTTGTAATATGTTGTCTAGAGTTAGATCAAGACTTGCTTCAATTATTCGGTTTGGGTCTCTGCCACCTGCAGTGTTGTGTGTATTATATTCAGCATTTGTGATGCCACTTTTTGATTACTGTGATGTTATCTGGACTCCATCTACGGCAAAACAGACTTGTATGATTGAAAGGATTCATTCCAAATTTATGCATAAGCTGCCGTCATCTTTCAGTTCCAAGTTTCAATTTACATTGACTGAACGTCGCCGTTTTCATACGGCTATTCAGATTTTTAAATCTTTACATCGAATTTCTCCTCCTTATTTACATGATATATTTCAGTTTTCGAAGGATGTTACTGGTCATCTTAGTCGTAATGTTAAACGTTTATTTGTTCCTAGAGTGTTTACCAACTATGGCAAACAAACTTTTTTCTACCGAGGAACTGTTTTATGGAACAACCTTAAGTCCACTGTTACTGGGGCTGCCACTTTGTCGTCATTTCGTAATTATTATCTTAATTCTTAATTCCTGTGTAATTTTGTCTATGTATCCTTAGTTGTGTATGTATGTTTGTTTTTTTTTTTTTGTATATTATTAGTTATTGTATGTGTCTATTGTATGTTTGTTCAGGGCTCCACTGAAAATCAGTTTTACTGAGTGGACTCCCTGCTTAAAAATTACAATTACAATTACAATTACAATCGCCTAGCTACAATGGGTTTACCTTTACAGGTATTTTTAGCTGAGTAAACTTAGAACACAACAAAATAATCTGCTTAACTGTAACTATAAATTTATTCTTCAGCACGTTGCACACTGTTATCCTTGCCTTGCCCATGCAGTTCCCACTACAGTGCTACTGATGTACCTAAATCTTATGTACATGTTGTCTGCAGAAACTTCACATGAATGGTACTGTGTATGCTACTTTAGCTATCAGATGGTCTCAATTATAAGTGTGGATAACTGACAATTTATGTGACGCAATTGGGTAGAGAGCAATTACAACGTGCATGGTAGCTACAGTATGAATTGTACATAATTATACTGCTTGTGCAAAGCTAACAACTTAAAAAATGAACTTCAGAAGTGTCATCAGTTGTGTAACATGGCCCCTCACTGTCTTTGCATATTTATCCGGCTGCTATATACACTCTTCTTCTTTTGAGGATCCAATTTCTTGTTTACATACTTTTCTTTTTTACATACTGTAAATAGTACCACCACTCACATTCATCACAATGGACCTGCAGCACAAATTAATGTGGAATTTGTTAACTTTAAAGAGTACATTCAGATAAGAGTAGCTAAAAAATTGGTTCGATTTGGATGTAAATTAATATGGTCGCTATGTTTTAACCAATCAGAATGCAATATTTTTAATGTGTATTTATATGGAATTGTGGATACTGAATTATATCAATATCTATAATATGTTTATGTTGAGCTACAATGCTACGTCTACTGGCTTAGTGTTTATATCACTTAAACCATGAATTCAATGATATTCATTGAAATAATCATGAATATCAGTATGCTGGAAACAGTTCTACAGAGCCTTACAGAAAAGGCAGCACAGACCACTGTATGTAATATTATTAATCAATAACTGAAAGCACACAATAACAACTAACTAACTCTTACACAATATTTATATTACAGGCATCCATAAATTACATCACAGTTATATTACATCATGTTGCATCATTACATTACATCATTACCTCTATTACAGGTATGAAGGAGGAGTAGCATTATGTAATAATGGCCTGATTTTTGAATTTTCATTGTATCAATTAAACAATGGGTCATGAATCCAATAGGAAGCAATATATGTGTAGCAATTGCAACCACAATGTACTGTGTGGAAGAAGAAACAAAAAAAATTTACCATAAAATTTCAGTGTTTGTGGTTGCTATGCAACAGCTAGATAATTTTAACTCAACTATTCTAAAGAACATGCATTATACCAGCTTGTGTAGTTTAAAAGCAATAGCATTTTCCACTGTGGAGAAATAAAGTCATTTATTATAAAAATTCAAGATGGGAATCCATGGGTGTACGGTGGCACTATTGCATTGAAACTGCCAGATACTTTGATGAAATGAAATACATTTGTTAAGCAGACAACGAGATACATTCGTTATAGATTACACCAATGACTAGAAATCAAGACTTATGATATTTAATCCTCTTCCTTTGATTTATACTTTTATGGCTTACTGTACATAGGTGATATCATTTTTTTCATGAAGTTTCCAACCCAGTTGATTATTTCATCTTTATTAATTTTCACTATGTATAGAATTCTTATCAGATCCCACTAGATCAGCAGGACTTAACACAATTCAAGACTGGATCTGCCAGAATTATTGTTTTTATCATATAGCTATCGAGACTGTGGAACAGTATACACCAATAATTGATCTATCTCATAAATTAAATTTATATTGAAAAATTATTATTTGGAATGTTCCGTTAATAAATTTGCCAGCAATAAATTTTGTACTTAGTAGTCCCTGCTGCAAATTAATGCTCCATGATTCCTGTTTTATATGAACTATTTCATTATTTAACTATAGGATTTTCTTCCTATATACCCCTTAAAATTTTACCTACTAGTAATTTTATATGTCCAGCTCGAGGTCCAGCTACCAGTGCTACACACTGGTGACACCGGTAGACCCGCAGTTCTGAAAGTATTATTCAATAGCTATTGCAATTAAACTTTGTGCACAATTCTGTAAAGCATTAATTTAAATAGCTATATACCATTTATCTTTGCATAATGTTTACAAATACATCACGATCAAGTCATTTGATGACTGTAGTAGAATGCTGCAGATGGTCTCAAGCAAATGTCTGGTCCAATTCATTCATTCAGCAGTAGCTATCAGTGCTTATTCTATGATTTGGCAGAAGTGCATGGTATCAGTGCATGCTACCCTTGAGTCTAGACCCTTGCAGTTATGTTGTAGCTATATATTGTCCTAGCAAAATAAGATGTCATGCAGTTTTATCACTTATATCATTCCATCAATATTCTTTCATTTTAAATTGCATAATATAGCTAGGTATGCATCATGCAGTAAAGAAAATCAATTAAGTTATATCCGAGGGGTCCGACATGAAGACCTTAGATTCAATATTTGCAAAGTTTTAGCAGGGATTTGGGATTTTGACCAGGATTTAATATATTTCAAATATTTTGGAATACATTAAAATAAACCACTAGAATTGTGCAAAGTATTTAATTACAGAATAGCAATGCAAGATCTACTAAATTTGAAGAATTCTGAATTATATTTTGGCTTTTTCTTCAATATCTGTTTAACATTATGAATATTCTATTAGAATAGTTTCAACTGCTGCAGTTGACTGCTCTATTAGAGTATCTCGATCTTGTACCATAGATAATATATACCTCCGGAGGTATATATTATCTATGCTTGTACAAAGAATAAACGGAGAATTGTGGAATAGAATACAAAAATTTACGGAATTTCAAGACATTTAAGGATTTAAAGATTCGTTCAGCCTTAGAGATTTAAAGGATTTTATCCAAGATTTAAGGATTTGAATCCTGCTTAATGCTAGATTCCATACGTGTCAGACCCCTCGGTTATATCTTAACCACAGTAAAGCAAAATACATCTTAGCTTTAGAGAATAGAATAAGTATGATCAGATCAAAATATGACTGCTCTATTATAGAGTATCTCGATCTTCAATGAACAGAAACCGCTAAGCCAGCCGTCTCGGAGACTAGCCCCTTCAAAGGAAATGAAGGCAGAGCGCCATCCAGCATAGTCAATAGGTATGGCAGTGTAAAAACTTTTTGCTTGATATTATACGCATAGCTACCATGCAGGTTAGCTATACTCATATGGTACGAATTGCTGTACCATACGCGTATGGTTGTACCATACGCGTATGGTTGTACCGTACGCGTATACGCATATGGTATGTACCATACGCGTATGGTACAAAATACGCATATGGTATAGAACATGCCCACCAGACAGGACATCATGTTGAGAGAAGGTTTGGGTGGGATTGTCATGGGCTACCAGTGGAATATGAGATTGATAAAACCCTCGGTATAAAGGTGAGTAGCATGGTATATAAACCTGTTAATGTGGACACTTGAGGACACCTACATAATCCAGACACTTAGTTAAGATATATACTGACCTGAACTACTATTGGTTGATCATGATGTCTGTATCACACTAGCTAGAGCCTGTTATGTGGACTATATTGCTATAATCAGTCATCCCAGACCACTTCATCTGTTCCTTTGGGTAAATTACTGTGCCATCATTAATTTGACCAACTTGGCAGTTGACTACTTGTATAGATGCTCTGAAAAGTAAAGGAGAGCCAGCAACAGCAAGGTTTACCAACTCCAGTAACCTTCAGCTTATAATAATAATACTTACTATTATATCGGTAGTTGATCTTGCTGGGTTATCTTTGACAAGGGACAGCTTCATGTATGATGTGACAGTATGTTAGTACACTACATCTCATTACCTTACATTGTTATGTTACAGGGCCCAGAAGATGTGAAGGCGATGGGTATAGGAGAGTATAACAAGGAATGTAGGAAGATTGTAATGAGATATTCTACTGAATGGAAGGTTTGTGATAAGAGAGCAACCAGCTCAGTGCTAGAAATAATAACAATCAACCTCTGTTAACCATTGTGTGTGACCAAACCTCATTTTAGTTTACTGTGATCAGTGTCATATGAGCAATATCTTAATAATGGCTGACCTACATAGCTATTTCTAGCTCTGAGAGGGTTGGGTGCTTATGTTTAAGGGTGCTCTTATATTCTGGTCACAGGAGATAGTTACAAGGTTGGGACGCTGGATAGACTTTGATAATGATTACAAGACGTTGTATCCATGGTTTATGGAGTCTATATGGTATGTGGTCGAATTATTAACATTGGTTACCATGGTGATAATACAGGTGGGTGTTCAAGCAGCTTTATGACAAAGGACTGGTTTACCGTGGTTACAAGGTGAGGGGCATATTTTAATATATCAGTGATGAAGTAGTTGTTGGATCAGGTGATGCCCTACTCTACCGGATGTAACACACCATTATCCAACTTTGAGTCTGGTCAGAATTATAAGGATGCTGTGGATCCTGCTGGTAGGTGCTTATGTATATATAAGGAGGTGCTTGTATAGTAGGTGTTTTTTTTGTATTGGTTAGCAATGTTTCATGTGCAATAATTTATTTTAGTGGTGCTTATTTTTCCAGTGATAGTTAATTTTCCACTTGATGATGATCCTAATGTTAGTGTGATAGCATGGACCACTACTCCTTGGACGTTACCTAACAATCTAGCTCTCTGCGTACACCCTGACTTCACCTATGTTAAGGTTAAAGGTGAGACTTAAATTTGAGTACTATTTGGGTCTAAATGGTTGGGAACTGCATCGTTGTTATTGCTTACAATGGAACTGCATCAAAAAGAACACCCTAAAATGTGAACACCTTGATAATCAGAACACTTGTTCATAGTCCCATTTAGACCCCTCACTAATAAAGACTGCTTTAACCCGTAAACCCGCCGAGATCTTTTTGGGAATGCATGTTTACACGGTATAAGCATGCGTGGTGACACTAGGTGGGGTAACTTAATTTTTATAACCTACAACTACACATTGATCAAAAGTCTGTTCACTGGGCTACTTGGAGAAGGTTAAATGAACACTGTAACTACAGTGGCTTACTTGTTTTGAAGTGATGAATAACAGTGAATCATGTCTCCGTGTTTCAAAGCTCTTGCGACGTATTTAATTTCAATTGTGGGTTTACTCACGTGACATATATGGCTTGATAGAAAATTTAACAGCGACTCAAACAGAAGTGATAGGAGCAAACCACACCATTGACTTGTGGACCATTTTATAAAAGTATGTGTGCACAGAATTTGTGTGTTTCCTTACCGAAAATTTTATTTACACGGCTAGTTTTGACCTTATCATTTATGTAGCATTCTAAGTATTATTTTAATCCTTGTTAATTAAACAGGTTTAAGGATTAAGTTTGTCACAAAGTGTCCAGAGCAGAGTCTTGGTTTACTTGAACGTTTAAATCTTGTATACATGTACATATTATAGGTTATGTGTGTGAATTAAGGTTTTTTTAGACCAATCAAACAACAGTATTTACATCATGTTGGAGGACCGGTTGGAGGCATTGTTCAAGAATCCTGAGGAGTATGCTATATTGGAAAGGTTTGATAAGCTGGATTAGTTGTAGTGATGATATGATCTCTTCACAGGTTCAAAGGGATTTCCCTACTGAACAAGAAGTATCAACCATTGTTCTCTTATTTTGCCCATGTGAGCTGTAGAGGATGCAAAAGCTGTTATACGTACCAAATTCTTATTCTCCCTTACAGATGAAGCAGTCAGGTGGTGATCAGGGAGCATTCCGTATCCTGTGTGATACTTACGTCACATCTGATAGCGGTACTGGTGTGGTCCATCAAGCACCTGGGTTTGGTGAGGTAAGATGATCTCATCAATGAGGTCACATGACACCACACACACTATAGGATGACTTCAGGGTATGTACACATTATGGGGTGATCAGGAAAGATGAGCAGGTAGTGTGTTCTGCTGTAGATGAGACTGGCTGCTTCACTAGTCAAGTGACTGACTTTAAGGGACAATATGTCAAGGTATGCTAGGTGTATTTTCCTGAAAAAATACTGTATTTGTAGTATTTCATAATCTTATTGTACACTAGTCAGCAGATAAAGGGATCATGAAGGTACTCAAACAAAATGGCCGTCTTGTTCACCAAAGCACAATGAAGCACAGCTACCCATTCTGCTGGAGGTGAGTAGAGGGTGTGGTTGATATCAATAGGACAGTCCCTTACAGGTCGGAAACCCCCCTCATCTACAAAGCTGTCCCCAGCTGGTTTGTGAGAGTTGAGAGTATTGTTGATAAACTGTTGAAGAATAATCAGAAATGTTATTGGTAAACATGTTTATGTTGTAGTAACATGTATACATACATAATAATAAAATTGTTATTCTACCCCTCAGGGTACCAGAGTTTGTTAAGGACAAGAGGTTTCATAACTGGCTGAAGGATGCTTGTGATTGGGCCATCTCTCGTAACCGATACTGGGGAACTCCCATCCCATTGTGGGTATCAGATGATCTCCAGGAGGTATGACACTGCAACTATTAAGGTTCAGATAATTGTGACTGTTTGTAGAAAAACTGGTCTTGCCACATATTTAGTATTGAGAAATGCCCAGTTTTAAATATTTGAGTATTATAGCTTGGAAAGAAAGATGTGTAGAGATAAATTTGGTCAATCACAACTGGTTAAACTGAGAGAAATTTTCCAGCACAGGTCTTTTACAACAATACAGAGCTGTATACTGTAGATATGCATCCATATGAGATTTTGCTGATAACCGATATTGAATAATATTTTTCAATCCGATATATGTAATACTGCAAGCTTGTCTTTCAACTAATTTACTAGTTTCCATTTACTCTCTTTCTAAAGCATTCCTGTTTAGTGCATAACCATTACGTAATATATCCCTGTTGTTAGGTGGTGTGTGTGGGATCAATTGCTGAGTTAGAAGAATTGTCAGGAGTCAAAGTGACCGACCTGCATCGTGAGAAGTGAGCCGGTCCATCTCTGTGTGTCAGTCCTGTACACCACACGCTACACAGTGTGGACCCCATAACAATTCCCTCCAAGACTAGACCGGGAACTACCCTACATCGGATCAGTGAAGTGTTTGATTGTTGGTTTGAGAGTGGAAGGTGATTTCCCATGTTATTATCATGTGATCACTTGTATGGTTTCACAGCATGCCGTATGCTCAGAGCCACTATCCATTTGAGAACAAAAAACAATTTGAGGCTACCTTCCCGGCTGACTTCATTGCTGAAGGGATTGACCAAACAAGAGGATGGTAAGTGTGTAACTGGTATACAAAGATTATATGCTCTTGAATACATTCCCTACTTTGTATTAAGTAAACGTATTTTACAGTATTATGTTGTTATGTTGTGCCTGTGGCTGTGAAATTTTTTTCCACAACAAAACTGTAGGTATTTGTTCTATACATTATCTGTTATAGCAGCATATGACGTACAATGAGGTTCAGCATTGACAATTTGGTACAATTTGTATGTCTGTCTATCCTATTGTTAAAGTTGTAGGTTCTACACCCTTCTGGTGATCTCCACAGCACTATTCAACAAGCCTCCCTATAAGAACCTGATTGTGAATGGATTAGTACTAGCTAAGTGAGTAGGTGTAGTGATGTCATCATGTAATGTCATTACATCATGTGACATCATCATAGAGATGGTCAGAAGATGAGCAAAAGGTTGAAGAATTATCCTGATCCTGTGGAGGTGGTGAACAAGTATGGAGCTGATGCTCTAAGGTTGGTAGGGGCTATGAGTGAGCTTAATACTGTTGGTGCTGTCATACTGTTACGCTATACACGTTAATCCTGTTATGCTGGTCATACAGGTTATATTTGATCAACTCGCCGGTGGTCAGGGCAGAGGTGCTCAAATTCAAGGAGGATGGTGTTCGTGACGTAGTGAAGGATGTGTTCCTCCCATGGTACAATGCTTATCGCTTCCTTGTGCAAAATGTGCAGAGATTAGAAACTGTGAGTATAGTGGGTGTGGTCTTGTGTTGGTGGGACCTGGATACTTCACCCTCCACCTCCTTGGGGCCAAGTGACCTGATTATCAAGGTGTCCTACTAAGGGATATTGGGACCTTAACTAAATATTGTCTGGATCATGTTGGTGTCTTGAAATCTCTCCTAATGATCATGACCTCAACATGTCAAAACTTTGATCTGTATGAAAAGGCGAAGATTTTGTTACCAGTAATTTAAGTCATATCCATGGCTAAGCGTTGCTGTGTATTATAGTAAAAAAAGTGGAATTCCATTATCCCAAAAGTGGTCACCATTGTCTTGGAGTTATTCATACGTATGTGTGTATGTTGCATCAATTATTTATTTAAATCCAACAATGTAGATGTACATAGATGTTTCCTGTGCTGCATTACACATATACCTATCATTGTTTTCTAATTACCAGGAGGAAGGAATATCATTTAAACACGATGATACACTGACCTATACTAGTACTAATCTGATGGACAAGTGGATAGTGTCCTTCACTCAGAGCTTGTTGTCTTTTGTTCATGAAGAAATGGACCGTAAGTGTGTACAAGCATGGATACTATACTAATAACACGGGATTGGAAGCTCCGTTTGCGGGCTCAATATAGCGTGTACATTCCAAATAAGCACTCCTTGTAGTTTCGTGGACTTGCCTTCAGTTGGTGAAGGCTACAAAAGTCTGGTTATGTCGATGCTAACTTAGCTAAGGGTAGTGAAGAACCAAGGTAAGTGTATAAGATGATATATGAGCTAGTATTTCTGTGCAATTAAGCTCAAATTGTCTTGTAGCACAACGTAAATTGGGGAACACTACGAAACCGTATTCTGTACTCTTTGCCAAGTATTTGAAGACATACAGTGAAAACTAATGGAATTGTATTAAAGTACAGATAATTCCAATGGGCTTGTGCCGCACGTTGGTATAATTAATTCAACACTTTTTCCAGAAGATTTTTAGTGTTAACCAAATGACAAGTGACATAGTTTGTGTACCTGTTTCGGATATTTCTAAGCGTCTTCCAGACAATTGCTGAAATTATGGCGAAGCTAAATGATTCGAGTGTGGCTTAGTGTAACAAATTACAGTTCTTTGTTTTGTACGGACCACCTTAAGCTCGTGGAACAAGAGTCAAATCCCATCCTGTGATAATAGAGCATAGCAACCAAGATAGCAACATAACTAATGACATGACGCAACCATCAAATTAATTACTTCCGGTACAACGAGGAGTGCCGGCGTGCAAAACAGAGCTTCCAATCCCGTGTTATTAGTATAGTATCTATGGTACAAGTTATATATAAAGTGTATGATAATGTACAAGTGTATCTGGACAATTTAGGATGTTTGGAGTTTAGTCCATAGCATCTTGGCAGTTCGTCTTGCTGTGTAAGTTTGACAGACTGTCAGCATTGTCTAGTATCTCTGTCCTTGTCATATGACATAGTGAATAGTGAGGAAACAAGGCTTTTGAAAGGAGCCCCAATAGTGGCTCAAAGAATGGCTTTACTGTTGCAGCACACATACATACTCTTTCTGCCACTATTTCTAACCACCCTTCTACTCTTAGGAGACAAACCCCAACACACGTATATACACCTGCACGCACTATATGGAGATAACTCTGTTCCTAGCATAGCATCCAAATAACTATTTTCTTGGAATACACACATATTGTAAGTATTTCACTGTGTTAGTAATTGAGTCCTCCATTCCTGTGGATGTGGTTGTGTAATACATTAATCACATGATCACATGATCACATGATTGTACAATGATAATCATTGGCAATTGCAGTTGTGCCCACAATTGTGTAGTTCTATGAGATTTAACCATTCACTGTTTGTCTCCCAATGACGAGGGTTTCAATTTAAAGACTGACCCTTTTAGAACAGTAGTGTATATGTATAAGTACTTTGGAAAATCTGGTACATACAGACATGTGTCCAGTGACAGCAGTCCCAAACTAATTGTAGTCAGGGAAAACAATGCCAAGTGGTTGCTACCTTATCAAAATGGCAACTATCTCACTGGACAGCTCCATGGCAACACCTCTGCAGACAGCAGTAGTAGATGTACCACATACGTACTTGTATCTGTTATCATACATTGGCCCTAAGATCACTCATCTGGATGTTTGCTTTTCTTGTGTAGTGGACCAGTGCCTGAGCCAGCAGCTTTCTTGTCACTAGTTTCTGTGTTACGCTTAGAACATGTTATCAAATTAATTTTACATTTCTATGAAACTCTGTTCTGTAGTCTTCTGAAACAAAGATATGCAGAAAGAGTCGCGTATTCTCTACAGAAGCTTGACTAGTGACCCGACAGAAAGGCTGTATACACCCTGTCTTTGATGGTCACATAGATGGATGGCTCTTTACACTCCTTCAATCATATGTAAGTGCTGAGGTTTGCAGCTTCTTGATTAAGGGTATGGGATAGTAAACCAGGGGGGCTTAGTGCTTTACCTCTAGTATCATTAGCCCATGAAGTGGAAGTAAGTGACCATCTTGCTATAACATTCCAGGCAATACTTGTAGTATTATCTGTTATGACACATGCCACATTATTCTGTAACGGTTTCCAATACTGCTGCTATGTTCAGCATTGTGACTATCTGGGAGCTAGTACTTCGGGTAGAACCAAAGTACCTCTTAAGAGTAGCAACTTGTGGATCATTGAGCTGTATTTCCATAAACTTATTGGGATTTGCAAGTAAGATGTCTGTATTCACTGTTGTTGCCAATGGGTTTGTCAGCATAGAAGTTACTGGTTCCAGTCAGTACAAGTACAAGATGGCCCCAGGAAAGAATCATAGCATATTTGACCCAGCAACTGCAATAGTGGTGATGATAGTCATAAAAAGTTTACCCATGCCTATAAAATGTTGTTTCTGACTCACTGACCATACCCCTTCCCCTCCCCCCTACCGGACTCGGAAGACACTGGAGGAGGATGTCTTTTTCATTGACTGCTGTACCTTTAACAGCTTATTTACTGTTTTGAAACTTGTCATCATGTACCTATTACTATAGTCAGTTTTACTCTGTTTTGGGCCTTCGTTAAAACCCGGACCGGACCGGACCAGAATTTTATTGTTGAGGAGCGCGTATCCAACTAAAATAAATTTCGGTGCGCTTGCAAGGGATACAGGACGTGGACTCTGTTCTTCATTTGCACTCAGGGCACGATTGTCTACTGATATCCAGAGTGGCTGATGGTAATTTCGAAGCAAATATAGTCGTATACTGGTATATATACAAGTTTGCGAAGCGGAAACGTAGCGTATTACAAGGACTGGATACTCTCACCGTAGCTAACAATGGTGGCGACATACAAGCTAGCCAAGACTGGTCATAGATAATATAGCTAACTGGACTGATCTGTATACATACCGTACGCAAGGAAATTTAGACTTAAGAAAATTTTGACTAATCAAACCCGATTCGTCAAATTCTCTCACGTATAAATTTCCTTGCATACGGTATGTAGATCAGTCCAGGTATATTATCTATGACCAGTCTTACAGTAGCTAGCTTGTATCTCGCCGCCATTGTTAGCTACGGTGAGAGTATCCAGTCCTTGTAATACACTACGTTTCCGCTTCGCAAACTGGCTTGTATAAATACCAGTATATGACTATATTTGCTTCGAAATCACCATCAGCCACTCTGGATATCAGTAGACAATCGTGCCCTGAGTGCAAATGAAGAACAGAGTCCACGTCCTGTATCCCTTGCAAGCGCACCGACATTTATTTTAGTTGGATACGCGCTCCTCAACAATAAAATTCTGGTCCGGTCCGGTCCGGGTTTTAACGAAGGCCAGAAGCTGTTTTGTAGTGAAGTGGCTGCTGTCCCAGTCAACTGGCCCACTAGGTTGCATACTCATCAGATTTAGGTCAACTTGTTAACCAGCTAACTGCATCCTGCAACAAGTTTTGCTGTAGATGTTGGTGAAGAGGTTGATTAGATTACCAATGGCATTATTTGAGGCTTCAGGCTCAGCTACAAAGGAGATAATCAATTTAGAATTGGTGGTGAGATGGATTTGGTTTTGAGGGTAGTATAATTATGAGATGTTGCACATGGACGTTGTTTAATAATCTTGGACCACTGACCTCACTGTACAAGATTGTCTTGGGTATATAGATGCCTTGCCTTTGTCTCCAAGTATGATTCTTCAGTCATCATGTCCAAGTGTTGAGTAAAATAATTTCTGAGGTAAGATACTGCACAAGATATCAAGTGTATCAAGACCTCATCTCTTGAGATACAATTTGGTAATAAAAATCTAATTGTTTATAGTGTGTAGCTCTTGAGTTACATGTGTATACTGGTGATATCCATGTCACTCTCCTCTAGGTTACAGACTGTACACTGTTGTGCCACGTTTAGTTCGTTTCATTGACCAGTTGACAAACTGGTATGTCAGGTTTAACAGGCGAAGGATCAAGGTGTGTTACTGAGTCCATTAACTAGTGTGTCACTAAGTGTGTTCTCTTCATCCCCTCCCCGGTAGGGAGAGACAGGCCAGGAGGAGTGTCTACAGTCACTACATACACTGTATGATGTGCTCTACACCATGTGTAGAATGATGGTAAGTCTGTGTGTGCGCGTGCGTGTGTGTGTGGAACCAACAACAGAGGTTTGGTTATCTGAACTAATGTTGGGTGTGTGTGTTTATGCAATTAAAAAGCAAACACTGGTACAAAAGTGTCCTGGGAAGGACAACTTGATCGAATACTGTATACAACAGCTCAGTTTAATACTCTACTAAAAGCATACAACTCAATGGGACCACAATGTGTAGTAACTGATTATACCTACAATACCTCTCTTAAAATGATACAGTAGGCCATATTAGGAATGATGATGTTGGTCCCAGTAGGTTAAACTGATTACAGTTTCTTTGAAAGTTTTAGATCCCAAACTGTCCATAACAAAGAGATACAATGACAGAATATGACTAACAGAATATGACTAACACTTACCTCTTGTAATATACTGTCACTACTACAGGCGCCGTTCACTCCATTCCTCACGGAGCTGATGTATCAGAATCCGAGACAATTGCTGGTAGCCAGTCAGAATAGTGGTAATGCCAGTATCCATTATCTGATGATGCCTCGGGCTAAGTGAGTGATCACATGATCTCTATGGTTGTTGCTAGGTGACTTGTACTCTTACAGTATGGCAGTGGTTGATATAGAGATAGAGCAATCAATGGCCAGTATGCAGGTTGTGATTGAACTAGGAAGGGTGATCAGGGATAGGAAGGTGTTACCTGTTAAGGTAAGGATAGTTGTGTTTTATGTGTACACCCCTCATAGCATTGTGTGGGTATGGGTATGGGTGTGCGTGTGCGGGAGTGTGCATGCGTGTATGCTGTGTGTACAGGAGTGTGCATGCATGTATGCTGTGTGTGCGGGAGTGTGCATGCGTGTATGCTGTGGTACAGGAGTGTGCATGCGTGTATGTTGTGTGTGCAGGAGTGTGCATGCATGTATGCTGTGTGTACAGGAGTGTGTGTTTGTTTACATGATTGTGGTATAGCATGGTATATGTGTAATGCAATTAACTTTCACCACAAAGTACATGACCATATATGGAGTAACATATGACTCATTGTTGACACATGGTGGTCATGTGATATGGACATAGTGTAAACTGTCTGAGTAAACAGTGAACAGCTACAGTAATTACTGATAGTGTGTGTTGGCCAGGAGCCATTAAGTGCTGACCTTGCAATGCCCTGGTCAGCATGGTATATGTAAATGCTTATTCTGCTCTACTGGCGGCGTGCCTCACTACTGTGAGTCTTGATTAAAGGCATATCCTTATTTAGTTGTGGCCAATAAAACAATATCATTGTTCAGTACTAGCTATTACTCCACTACACTACAAGCTTGAACACAAGAAACTGGTCATCCCAGCTACATGTGTAGTTTAATTGCATATAACCAGACCTTCGTATTTTTATGATATTGTAATCATAATATCTACTATATGCACATAAGAGTTTATACACTACAGCTACTGTAGCTATATCACAAGTGATGGTCTATCACACTTTACTGGTTTGTATTATTTCCTCTTGTCACTTCATGTAGTATCCTCTTCCAGAAGTTGTGGTGATCCACAGAGACCAGTCTGTCCGAGATCATGTGAGCTCACTAAAGAGTTATATATTAGAGGTCAGTCACACATACTGTACACACTTGGTTACACACTTGGTTACACACTGTTGCTATGCAGGAGTTGACTGTCAAAGAACTAGTTGTTGAGACCGACGAGAAGCCATACAATGTACAGTTGAAGGCACAACCGAACAGTGAACGACTTGGCAAGAGACTTAAGGGAGAGTTGAAAAAAGTGTCAGCAGCCATTAATGGTGAGGATCCGTAGGAAAGCACTATTAACATGTTAGGTGATGTAACTGTTAATCAATCAAAATAGTTCAATTGTAGGGCCAAACTGCATCAAAGAGACCTTTCAACGCACAGAACATGCCTAGACTGCTTGCATTCAAGTTTTAAGGATGGTTTCCATATAACCGCAAACTGCCTGTGTTGTTCAGAGCATCTGCAGTAGTCTGCAACTAGCCACTCTGGCCTGTAGCAGTAGTTAAAGATAGATATCAGTCCACTACAGGACTGTATTTCTCCATATAGCATGAAGTTTAATGAACCTTGGCAAGGAACCTGGCAGCAAAGGTATGTCTTTGTTACAACATGGCCCATTGCAGTTCAGTGACACAAGACAAAGTGTGGTACACATGTTGGCTTCTTTGTGGTGAGCTTTGCCAGTGCTTGCCTGTGGTGTTTGTTACAAATTCTCCTGCCTCAGATACTGAAAAAAACTGGAAAAGTCTCAACTCTTGAAGCACAGTTGTTGCAACACCAGCGAGTTATGTTTCTTACATGCTCCCATCAAGACCTTAGTTATAATCACAGATAGTTTGCAGTTATTTAGAAACCAGCCCCTTTGGTGACAAGATTTTGACTCATCAGCCTTCTCACAAGTCCCAAGTGAAAAAAACACTTTATGTTAAACTACTTACATTACCATTGAGTAAATGGCTGGTGCACTATGCGTCAGCTAAAGTAGTGTGTGGTTAGCAAAGGTCATGACTTGCAGGCTTTGAGCGTGTTATATATGCATACATCAGTTCTGTCTCAACTTTGGGTTGTTTCTACTGAAATTCACAGTGTGTTGTACGTAATTACGTACTGTAACAAATGAGTCACTCTGGATAGTGACTGTAGGTTAACTTCATATAGCAATGAAGCTTCTTATCTCATAGCATCCACGTGTACATAGTTGGACTACTTACTGTAGTATGTTTACCATTGTGGCTTGTCACTTCACATTGTTACAGCTTTCACTGAAGATGACATCAAGGAGTTACAGTCATCAGGGGAAATGGTAGTTGCTGGCCACACCCTAACAACAGAAGACATTAAACTACTCTACACTGTTGATACTTCTCAGTCCTCTAACTATGAAGCACACTCTGATGGGAAGGTGTGTGTGTCTGTCTGTGTATAGTGTCTGTCTGTGTGTGTAGTGTGTCTGTGTGTAGTGTCTGTGTGTGTAGTGTCTGTGTGTGTGTGTGTGTGTGTGTGTGTGTGTGTGTGTGTGTGTGTGTGTGTGTGTGTGTGGTGTAGTGCGTGTCTGTATGTCTGTGCGATGTGTGTGTGTGTGTGTGTGTGTGTGTGTGT
The DNA here is from genome assembly GCF_963678975.1 of Dysidea avara. NCBI lineage: Eukaryota > Metazoa > Porifera > Demospongiae > Dictyoceratida > Dysideidae > Dysidea > Dysidea avara. Next base: position 48,030,957 of record NC_089275.1, on the reverse strand, counting down.
GTGTGTGTGTGTGTGTGTTAGACCAGTGTGGAACTCTCCAAAGTAAGAAGTAAGAACACAATAGAAAAGGTACTTGTAATTTTAGTCCCAAAGTGTTCATTATGACTATGACACCGTGTCAGGTTAATGCTCTAGTTTACACAACTAGTTACAGTCACTTGATAATGATACTGCTAGTATTATAATAGCCTATTCCACGTACAGATGTTAGTGTTACTCAATTGTACTCCAAGTGATGAGATGAAACAAGAAGGAATTGCTAGGGAGGTAGTGAACAAGATACAGAAACTGAGGAAGAAGGTAAGCATTACCATGTAATGGTTGCCATGTATCATATAACATCACATGTGCACGCACACTCTCATACTTGTTAACGCCATCATCATCATTCAATGATAGTTTGTCCTTAGGTATTCTTGGCCAAATATACACTGTACTACTTTGAATACTCGCTTTGACGAGAAAGGATTTGTTCACACACATAACACTACACACAACACTACACACAACACTACATGCACACTTAATAACAACACTTTCTACCACACAGGCAGGGTTGAAGGCTAGTGATGAAGCCAGTATAGTGTACTCATATGTGGGAAACCTGAAGAAAGCTGTTGAACTGTCTAATGTCATCAGTGACTATAAGGACTACATCACCACAGCAACAAAGGGTGATATTTCACCAGGTGATGCCCCTGGTGCTGATGTCATAGCAGAAGATGAACAAAAGGTAATTAAATGTCACCAGTTGACAACAAAGTACCAACACATAATATGTTAACGTGAAACCTTGTTAGTAGCCATACCTCCCTTAGGAAAGTGTTTACCCTCCTTGTGTTAACAGTTTCATTGCTAATCCTAGGAAAGTGTTTACCATATTTTTACCCATTAACATCTGTACTTGCAATACAGTGTGAATAATTCCCAGACTGTTTTTGTTGTCAATATTGTCCTGGGTGGCAAGGTATACATCTTTCCTTGGCCCTTCCTTAGATTTGCATATTCTCCACCTATACATGATACAGTGCAGGTTTATTGTGCATCACATGCCACGTCGGGTTTCTACTAGTGTCTTGTATAAAGTTTGCCAGATGTTATGTACGTATCGCTGTGTAGCAACCAACAGTCTTGGTCCTGAAATCTATCCACTAAAATATTACAGTAAACACCCACCCAAATTAAAACGACTGTTCTATTAGAGTATTTGTGTGTGTATTCTGTTAGAACAGTTGAACACTCTGTGTACAATATAAACCTATCTGTATGTTTCACTTATCTGAACACTTCATATCATTTCCTGAACACTTCTTATCATTTCCTGAAACCATTTTAGTTTAGAAGATCTACTGTATTCATTTCTCTTGCCCCCACAGATCAAAGGTTTGGAGGGAGCCAGTCTCAAGTTATGGTTGGTGTCAAAGAGACAATACCATACTACTGCTACAAGTAGTGGTCCCCCTCGATGTCGCTATGTCAACATGTCAGTGTTGCCGGGGTCCAGTATAAGATGTGGTGGTACTACCGGAACATTGTTACTGGAGAACCCTGTGGAAGAAAATGTGTTGAGCTATGAGAGGTTACTACTGGAGGTATGGACTATAGTTGTGTATTGTGTGTGTATGAGGCAGTGAGGCCAAGTGGCTAGAGCACTGGCCTGAGGTTCAGGTTTGATTCCCAGTTGCTATTATTGTTTCCTTGTACTGACATTGCTCCAGTCTACCCACCCAACTAGGATCACCAAACTAGGATCACATACCTATTGAACTAGAAAATGTCAACATACCACACTACCATGGGATACATTACTATTACTCACACTGACTTGTCTTACAGGCTGGGGTGTTGTTCAACTGTCATGGCAAGAAGATCTCGCTATATCAACTAACCAAAGACAGTAAGTTACACACATCAATGTCTTATGTGTATTAAATATAACAGCTAGGCCATGTATGGTTGTGTGTACTGTAAGGTTTTCTCCATATACAGTGCTCCCCATTTATCTGAACCAAGTACTTGGTTATCCAAACAGTAGAAATGATGACTGCTCTATTAGAGTATTTTGTCTAAGATGAATGTTTTATTAGAGTATTTTAACAGAGCTCTGTATGTAAGGATTATCCGAACTTTGAGTATGTTTTGGTACCATGGGGGTTGGATAATCAAGGGAACACTGTAGAAATAGTTAAGACATTCGACCAATCATATTGGTTGTTTGTTAACTTCACAGTTAAGTGTAGAAATTACATGCACATCATTTCTATATTGTTGTCTTGCAAGAACTATTGTACCTTCATACCATAGTGTATACAATCATAGATAATAGAGGACATGAAAGGGATAGGAGACATAATGTGATGTCACAAAATACGTACATTTCTATTGGAATTCCGTGCATTGCATCATGGACATACTCGTTACACTTGCTGCGCTTGTATCAAAGAGAAACAAATTGTTGTAATGACAGAATTTGTAACTAACAACTGAAACTTTGCTACAATGAACTCAAGTAAGTAATCGAGGGAACTAGGATGGTACCAACCTTTAAGGAAGTTGTATGTAAAATTAAAGGAGATTGAAAGTGAAAAAAAAATAATGGCCCAGAATTACTTTAAACTCCATAACTTTCTTGTAAATATATTCTATCCTTTTAACTGTGATAAACCTATTTCTTACCATTTAACAGAGAGAACCAGAGGGAATATCAGAACAAAACAGGAACTGTTGCTCAAAGAAATGACTAAGTCTCTTCCATTTTTACCAAAAGTTAAACCACTTAGCAGTACAACGCAACGGTAAAAAACTGTGTTGGTGACACGCCTAGCTTACCACAAGATTTGAAAGTGCAACCGGCTATACAAGAAGTGGTATGGACAGGGCATGAAGGTACTATGAGTGAAGGTATGACAGCGTGTAACAATCACAGTTAATGCGATATGCTTTGTTACAAAATCTACGGTCTGAATTCTCTCGCCAAAATCTCTCACAAAGGCCTAAATACTTGCTGTAACTATTAACGCTGCTTAGAACACTGCTTGAGCACAAAACTGTTTTGTCTTTCCAAGTCACGCATAACTAACAGAAATCAAACCAGAAATTTCTTGCGTTTCTTATCCTTTTTATGTACTCTATTATCTATGATACAATACAGTGATCATTGTGATCCACTAAATGGTCATGTGATTCAGAGTGATCATGTGATCACCCACAGGTGCACATGGTCCAGTAGAATACAGTTCAGTATTGGAGAAGTTGTCACCTAGCAACTGTGATGTGTCCAAATTACAAGGGACTACCATATTTGTACATGATGAGGTAATGCTATTTATAGTAACTACCTAATATAGTCATATATATCTACTAGGAGGTGTTAACAGGACAACTAGATGATGGAGCTATTTTGACATCACTTGGTCAACTTCCTGTGGTACCATATGTTAATTTAACCCTCAAGGATGGCAAAGAGGTGACGGTGTTTACTGAGAACCCCAAGGGGGTTAGCCTGGGGCATAACCAACCTCATCAGGTAATGTGTAATAGACACTAGTATAGCATTTCCTATCATAGTTAAGTATAGTTAAGTAACTGCTTGTTTTCAGCTGCACAGTTTGTCACTTCGAGATACTTTCATTGTTCTGTTTTTGAAAACCACTTGTATTAGGTTTTGATAAATGTCCTCAATTTGTTTGAAAATGTTAATCCCAATGGAGGAGTCATATATATCCATACTGAACAAGCAGTTTATTGGCCTTAATGCTGTAATGCTGTAACTAACTGAAGGCACTTTTGTAATGACATAGCTGATATACTGGGGTCATTCCATGTCAAATCAACAAGGAATTTAGGGTCACCTCTCGGATTTTGACGAAACTTGGTGTGTTTATAGTACCTATGGTGCTTATCACTCATGCAAATTTTTAGCTCCATACATTCCATAGTTTCTGATTTATGACCACAAATATTTTGAATATTTCATGAAAGTTTGGTCCATCTCTATAGTATGTTCACGTTGAGCTGAATCCTGAAAAACAGCTAAAAATTAAAAGTGGATTTTTTCTCAACAGAGTTAACATTTCAGCCAACTAGATGATTATTGGTAACAGCAAAGGTGTCAACAACAGACATGTACGGTTTGGCTCCATTACAAGTTCGGGAAAGGGCTCTAATGGACACTGTAATTATATGGCTTCCCCATAGGAAATGTATTGTGAAAATTTTCATTGGCCGTAAATATTATGTCAAACATTTGAACAAAAAGATTTTGAAACATTTTTAGCGGATCAAGCAGTACTACAAATGAGCCAAATTTCAAGATCATGTGTAATTGCATCCATGAGTTATTAAATGTTTTTTAGGATTCAGCTCAACGTGAACGTACTATAGTTACAAAATCAACTGCAACTTTGTACTGTGTAAATATTTTTAAACACACTTTTCAGTGATGGAAGACTGTTGATTGACCTTTCCAGTGATCCCTAAATTATGGGATATCTACTTAATTATGGTTCAAAAGTACTTCATTGAAAACTTCAATCCTTTATATTTTGAAAAATGCTGTTTGAAAATTTTTCGAATTCTTTTGTGAATAATGATTGGATCATAGTCTATGTTTGATTAAATTTTTGTGGTGGGACCACAATGGACTCAAGAGATATAATGAATTATGTTGTGGTATGCGGTGGAATTTGCAGTCTATTATTGCTGTATTGGAGTGTACACCTCCAATATCCACTCGCAACAAGGCCATGCCAAGTTTGTCTTACAGAGTGAAGGTGTCTAGGTATATTGCAACCTGTATTAGTGACCACCTGTATTGAAAGGCCATCTATGTGCTGCAGTTAAGTTATACTTCTTTAATGTATAGCACCAAAGCATCAACCCTTTCTAGCAAATCCAAAAATGATCCTTATTAGACAGGTTGACTATAAATGAGATTATCATGCGTCCATAAACACATTAATGTTGTACCATCTCTTCAGTTATACCTTATTTATTAAGTAAAATCTTGCCGTAGTGCACTCACATACATATCCCCACTCTACACTATTCAAGTTATGTACATGGCTGCATAGGTACAATAGACCTCCTCAAAAAGGATACCTGGGCACCTTAATAGCCTCATGATCTTACTTTATAATTGTACGTACATTTTGGGCCCAAGACAAGTCTGTGGTTTCTCAAAAATGAACACTTCATCAATGGTCCAGGGAATAGAATAGTTGCACTATATACAGTAGATGCGTTACTTGTACCAAGAGTTTTTATATTATTAACACTTGCTTGCACCTCAATGTGTGATTTATAGTACTGTAATTACTAAAATGATTTTTCAAAGTATTTTGGGTTGACGCTTTGAAGATCAGTACAGGCAAATGTTAAGTATGTGGTCAGCATGTCCTATGTGAGTATGTGCATGAGTTCATGACTTGATCTTCAAAGTAGTCATGAATGTAAAGTAATGTAGTCACATATTGAGGTACAATTAATGCATGTATGATAAACCCCTCCATTGCTAGGACCATAATAAAGTGCTCATATTACAGAAGCCACAGAAGTATCTTGGTGTAAATGTATGTGCACCACTAGAGTGGGAGTACAGTGTATAAACAGGTGTCCTGGTTATCAAGATATCCAGGTATCCCTTCTGAGGAGTTCTGTTGTATGTATCTATGTAGCCACATACACAACTTAAATATGGCTAAGTCCACTACAGTGGTATTCAACTTAATAAAGAAGGTATTTGTGAAGAGATAGTACATTTACATGATGTTCATGGACACATGGTGGTCAGATCTGTAATTTATAGTCAACCTGTGTGGACCATTTTTGGATTTGCTAGAAAGGGTTGATGCTTTGGTGCTATACATTAATGAAGTATAACTTAACTGCAGCACATAGATGGCCTTTCAATACAGGTGGTCACTAATACAGATTGCAATGCACCTAGACACCTTCACTCTGTAAGACAAACTTGGCATGGCCTTGTTGCGAGTGGTTATTGGAGGTGTACACTCCAATACAGCAATAATAGACGGCAAATTCCACCGCATACCACAACATAATTCATTATATCTCCTGAGCCCATTGTGGTCCCACCACCAAAATTTAATCAAACATAGACTATGACCCAATCATTATTCACAAAAGAATTCGAAAAATTTCAAACAGCATTTTTCAAAATATAAGGGATTAAAGTTTTCAATGAAGTACTTTTGAACCATAATTAAGTAGATCTCCCATAATTTAGGGATCACTGGAAAGGTCAATCAACAGTGTTCCATCACTGAAAATTGTGTTTACAAATATTTACACAGTGCAAGGTTACAATTGATTTTGTAACAAGAGATGGACCAAATTTTCATGAAATATTCAAAATATTTGTGGTCATAAATCAGAAACTATGGAATGTATGGAGCTAAAAATTTGCACGAGTGATAAGCACCATAGGTACTACAAACACACCAAGTTTCGTCAAAATCCGAGAGGTGACCCTAAATTCCTTGTTGATTTGACACGGAATGACCCACTGGTAAAGCTAGCAGCATAAGTAACATAATACCATCTATGCTACATAACAGGTATTAGCCCATTCAGATTCATTTTAAGACTGTGATTATGTTTGTATAATTATAAGAAACAATTCACTGTAACCTGAAATGCCTGTGTTGTGGGGTGGCACCCAAATGAAGAGAATGTAATACTACAGAGCCTGAGGGTTTCTAAATTCCATAGAACCCTGTGTTTTGAAAGTGCCTTCAGTTAGTTCAGTGTGACCCTAAATGCTTCCAACAGATTGCTACAAAATTTTAATTTTTTTTTAATTCAATGGAATTGACTAACGGTCTGATGCCTTCAGACAAGCATAACTCATTAACTGCTAAAGCTACGGGCCTGATTTTTTCACTGTTCAATGTCACTTTGTCCTGAGATGTGCTTTTTAGCATACCGCAGTATGTGCAATGCATACATCATGGAATTACTTTTGTCCTCCTTTGTGTCCCATTTCTTTTTGCTGACAGCTAAAAGTGTCAATTCGTGGTAGCGCGATGGCTTCCCTATATGGGAATTGTCATATTTTCCATGGTGCCTGGATTGATTGCGGAGGTATTTCTCCTACTGTTCTTAAATATCTTTTAGCGTTGTAAAACGGACTTAACATAGCTCAAAGCAAAGCATAATGGTCACTGTCACTTTCGAGTTAATAATTGATAGCTGGGGCACTTGAATCATCCACATTGTCATGGTGACTGGATTGATTGCAGAGGTGCTTCTCCTACCTGTTCTTCGTCTGTAGCACTGTGTAATGGGCTGAACATAGCTGAAAACAAAGCATAATAGCCACATCACTTTCAAGTCAGTCTGGTGCCATCCTTTCTTTTGATGCAGTATGCGTAAGTTCATCAGTCATAATAATGCTACAAAATACTGTATTTGACCGGTTAATAGCCGCGGCTCACATAATAGTTGCCCCCCGGATAGTAGCCGCTTGAATTACTGTCATAAGAGCCACCCTCGGATAAGAGCTGCGGCTTGCATCTGAATATGCTGATTCAAGTGCTGATGACACACGTTTGAAGGAGAAACTAAGCGAAGAAGTTATTTTAAGCCTGGAAATAGCATTTCTGAGAGGAGCCAAGTGGATTAACAGTATTAAAGAATGATTATACAAGGTCAGCCGTTTGAAAATCCGTATAAACACTGCAGGTTACTGCCACACTAGCTCATAGTAGCCGCCCTCAGATAGTAGCCACCTTTGCATAGTACCTGCATCATTTTAAAGTTATAGTATCCATGGCTATTAACCGGTAAAATACAGTAAGTATAAGGAAAAATTAAGGATTCAAGTTTGATTATAGAAAAAGTAGGGAAGCAAGGAGGTCACCTACACCTGCAGGTGTACTAGTGGACAGTTAATCCCTAATTCTATCTACCTACCATGACTCAATTAGGGATTAAATGTCCCCCTAGTATATCTGCAGGTGTAGGCAACCTCCCTTGTTTCCCTATTTTTTTCTATGATCCCTAATCAAACTTAAAATTCTTAATTTCATCATTAAATAATTGTTTCTGGTACTTAATCACACATGTAGACAAACATAAAGCTCTATCATGAGGTGCAGTTATACAAGAGAAGAGTTCGTCAACTGTGCTAGACTCTAATTTTCACATGGTATATATGACCAATAGCAACGCTGCGCTTATCAACAAAATGGTCTTCTGCAGCATGGAACTTGTGCTCCACGTGAAGGAAATTGGATTCCAAATATTAGTACACATCACATGGTGACTACAAATCACACCACCCCAAGAGAGTAAATTGACAGAGTTTTTTATTAAATGTGTGTGCTTAACAAGTATATGTTAATAATTTATAATTTTCTTGGAAGTTTTATTAAGGGAATATACCTAACAACCAGACTCTATGGTAATAGTGTGACTGCTCTATCAATCTTTAATGGAGTTGAATTGTGCAAATTGTAGATCTTCTTACCATTGTTAGTGTTTAAGTGTACACATGTAGTTAACAAGGTTTATGCTTCACCAGTGTCAGACCTGCATTCACCCAGTGACATTTAAGGAGTTGAGTACCTTTTGTTTATTACTGAAGATATTGATCTGTGTATGGTTCTGTTTATCTGTGTAGTCATTCTATTGGTTGTGTTTATTCTCCTCCAGATGAACAAGTGAAGAACTGGTTTATGATGTAATCCTACATGTCTACACTTCATGTTGGTGACACCATCTTGATTGTGGCCGCAGAAATATGACCAACTAGCATATGTTTGGCTACCGATGTTGACATGTCCACCATATACAGGTATGTACATGTTCTATGAGGTAGGTATATATATTAGTGTATGAATAGGACTGGAGACCAGTTAGTTATCTAAACTGTTATCATGAAGCAGCAAAATTTCTACCAGCAAAAATTTCCATTTATACTGTAGTTGTTTCAAACTGACTAACTTGCACAGAAGTATTGTACAGGTGAATAATTCAGTACTGTAGTACTGTGTATTAAGGATCATGGAGGTTTACATATTCTCACATAAAAGAAACCATTCTCACAGTACCTTTACCATGCCTTGGCAGTATTGATGAGTTACTGTATAACCAAGCCCAAAAGTGTCTTCAGTGTGACCCAAAATGCTCCCAACAAGTTGCTACAAAGTTTTATTATTTTTAATGTAGAGGAATTTTCTGCTGATTGACTAACTTACTATTGCCTTCAGACAAATGTAACTTGCTAACAGCTAAGGCCGTGAACTAGATTTGTTTACTGTTAGACATCACTTCAGCTTGACTGGTGAAGTTTAACATATCACAGTATGTACAATGTGTACTAACTTTTGTCCTCCTTTGTGTATAGTAAAGAAACTGCACAGTACATCCATACAGTATGTGAAACCTTGTGTATTATGTGGTATTATTTATAATTTGTACACATCAGATGTGTTTGGTTTTGTCAAGATTTCTGTTGCTAGAAATGTGTATATGTGGCAGTGTGCGGTAGTGTATGTACGTGTATATGAGATGTGGTAGGTCACTAACAATGCTTTGTACCCTAGCAGATTGGTAGAGTATAAGCCTAACAGTTTGGTGTATAACGTAACAACTGACATTTTATACAGTGTGACGGACCTTCACTGCAGGCCCTACCATTATTATCATATAGTAATTGTGTACCGTATAGCGGGGAAATTTTTGAAAAGGTTAAATTTTCAAAAAAGAGTGCTTGATTGAAAATTTGAAAAAATGTTTTCGAAACAATGCCTCTTTACTGCACCACACCATAGATGATATTTTCGAAAACAAATAGTTATTTTCGAATTTTTCGAACATTTCCCGATATATGGTATTGCATAGAGTAAGTGAATGAAGTGTTATATTAAACTAATAGGATGAGTGTTCTCATTTTTCTCAATACTGGATAGCAAGAATCTCGACGTCAATCCTTCATGTATTCATTGAACTGGTAGTTCATTTCCACCCATACACCACTTTTTCATGTTATTACATGATTTGCTTAACTCATCTTCTCAGAAAACACTGCTAATACAGTGCCAGAAATAAGAATTAATCATTGACTGGTCAAATGTTCTAGCAAGATTATATTTGGTAGGCCATTTCCAGATTTGATTGGCCATCTTGTCTCCTGGGAACAGCAAGTGGTATGTAGCTGATGTGCTTCTGAGGACAGCATCACAGGATATTATACTATTGGACACCACAAGCAATCCTTCACAGATCACCAGCATATGGAACACCTAGAAACATGTTTCTAACTCCACCACGTACATTTTAGGAGCCCATTTTCATATGGGCTCTTATTAAATTTGTTAATCAAAATGTGTGCATTAACTAATTTGCATGTATTCTATGACTAGCTACCTTACAGCATGATGACTAGGATAAAGTACGAGAGCTACGAATATATATCAGGTTAAACACCACGGCTTTGGTAGTAACCACACCTCATCTATAGAAGAAACGTGCTCCAGTAAATGTAGTAACCACCACAGTGATTCGGCTACAGCAACAACCGTTAACATCCTTTACGTTATCCATGTCGAGCCAGCTTGCCCTTGGCCATGAGATTATGATATGATTTATCATCTGATATTGCTGGTTTCCATTGTTGTACTTTAAGATTGATCGCTCTCTGCTCAGTATATCCCTGATGTCAGTAACGTGGAAAGGGGCATCACTCCTGGCCAATGTGGCTCAACTGGATCCCACCAAAAACTAGACACAAGTCGCTTTACTCAGTAGACTCGAATATCCTCAAATGTACATAGTCTAAATGCTTCCAATCTTCCAAAATCTTCGCAAAACAATGAAGTTTAAATCTACTAATACAATGTGTGCACCAAAATATTGAGACCTCAACAAGTCTCCTGTCGTCTGTGGTCACGTGGTAACATCCTATGGGCACTCCATCATCACTGGGACGTTGAGCAGCTGTGAGGTACGATATCAGCTTGATGTGACATCTGTTATAAGTTGCTTGATTTTTAATTTGTGACCTTCTACCAACTGTCTTGCTGCTTGTCGGACATTTGACTGACCAAACCTCCAAATAGTTGGTCAAAATGTAATTTTTCTTGAAAATGACCAATGGCCAACAGTTATTTCTGGCACTGTAATATGTAGTAGTACACATGTAGTTAACAAGCTTTATGCTTCAGGAGGTACATTTAAGAGTTGTGTACCTTTGTTTATTACTGTAGTTTTTATCTGTGTGTGGTTCTGTTTCTCTGTGTAGTCATTCTATTGGTTGTGTTTATTCTCCTCCAGATGAACAAGTGAAGAACTGGTTTATGATGTAATTCTACACATCTACACTTCATGTTGGCGACACCAACTTGAATATGGCTGCAGAATGTGACCAATGAGTAAATGTTCAGCTACCGATGTTGAGATATGACCATATATGTACATGTTCCAAAAAGTAAGTATATTAGTGTACAAATAGGTCCTGGACCAGTTAGTTATCTAAACTGTCGACAAATTTCAAATGAATCCTCTATTAATTGAAGTGTTTAAATGGTCTATAATTTTTTAAGAACAAGTTTCATGTACATATTAGATAAATCAGAAGTCCATATCATCCCCAAGGGTTTTGTATGTAATGTAAAAAGTCCAGAATTTAGTGTTGTACCAAGTATGACTTCTCATTTTAGAGTTTAAAACTTCTACTTGTGTGTAATATTATCCACTAAGAGTAATGCCTGTAAGGTCAAGTAAACAGATAAACTAATGTGAGGACCTCCATATTGCTAATGACCATCAGATATTTTACTCTTCAATACAAGTGTACAGGGGGGAGTTTGTAAAAGACGGAATAAGGAATAGCGGAATAATGGAATAACTCGCATCACAACGAATGGACATTTATATGGCTTATGCAATGTTAGGGTGATTGTACTGTTACAGCTGTGAACTCATCCCTCGTAGATATCCTTACAATGTAGGGTGATGGCGTGTACTGTTACAGCTGTGAACTACACTCAGTGGCGTAGCCAAGGGTGGGCATGGGCGGGCATTTGCCCAACCATCACAGTTTCTTGCCCAACCATCACAAACTTTTGCCCAACCATCACAAGTAGCTTAAGATTCACGCGAGGATTCACAGCAGCACACAAAACCACCCTACTTTGGTACTGTAAAGCGTAAACATGTACCTCATTTCTTGAACCATGACTTCAGAAGGGATCGAGATAGATGGTATATCACGTGATCCATTACGCGTAAAATCCCTTGGGAAGTCCCTATAAAAGACGCACGTGCCACGCTCCTTGGCACGGTTTAAATTCGAAATTTAAAATGGAGTCAAAGTGTGGTACACTACAGCCGTGGTACTGTATCTCTGAGTCACAGTGAGTGATAATCGTCAGTAGGATTCAGTGTGGATGGTGCTGGCAGCAAAAGATTTCGTTTCAGTGGATTTGTCAAGCGTATTTTTTGATAAGGAAAGTACCGTATAGCCTACCTTACTGCTGATGAAAGAAAACAGGAAAACGTGACTCTTCTAGATAAGGCCACTCCAATTGGTAATTATGTTTCTGGTCCACCGCCCGCATCCTTTTTTGGAGAATGTGACATTTCAGAAATACATGGGAAGAATGCCCGCATCAGCTTTTTGAAAAACCTGGATTTCAGATACAAATATTGGGCTGCAACAAGTATGCTAAATCTAACTATCTAAGTATTTTATCAGTGAAAACCTGCAAGAAATGGGCGGAGTGTATAGTACAGATCGATTTACTCTAATAGAACATTCAGTAAATCACAAAAAAATACTCTAATTGAGCAGTCACTTCATTGTTGCTTTGTTGCTGAATTCCGCCCGCCCGCACCTAAAACTGATTTTCAAAGGACCAGAAACATAATTACCAATTGGAGTGGCCTAACAATAATAGCATATGCAAATGGAGCTGGAAATGGAGAAAAGGTCAAGTCATTATAAAGCGTCACGTGCACAATTTGTACTGATTAACCGAGTTGTGGTTTACACCAGATACATGCAAAATGTACATTGGCTGCTATAAGTCTGGGACGAAGCTTTCTTGGCATGCTGATATTTGTGTTATAGTTCATAAATTAGCGCCCCGGTCTTCATTTGGGACCATGTGGTGTTTAATTGAAAAAGCATTTCATATCGCTGTGGTGGTTGGTCTGTAAACCATACTACCAGTGATTGTGGTAAACATGTGATGAACTGTTTACATTGTTGGTTCTTGTAGGTTCAGCAGTTTGATGTCACGTGATACTCAGCTACGGCGATCGTCGGTGGATGCCTGCCCTACAAGTTTAATAGATAGCATATAGCTAGTAAATGTATGCATGCATGCAAGCAGCATTTATTTACACTATAGTATAGGTAGCTGTAGACCTTGTGTCATAGATCGTATATTCTTCGTACCCGGGATTGGAATCTACCAGCTTTTCACACTTTACTCCGCACCCCGACCACAACTCGGACCACGAAGCAGCCTTACTAGTTTCTTACCACAATCGATTGTATCTTAGTGCACGTGTGGAGGTAAGACTCGAGTTTCTATGGCACGTTCTGTGGCGTTTGGCCCCTTTACCAGTTCGTGTGTACAGGAGCCGACACAGTACGTCCACATTTGTGTTTTGCACTGTATCTAGAGCTGTGTGTAATTGTTATTTTTTTGTTATTATTATTTTAGTAACCCCTTGATTGCTGCCAGTCACAGTGAAGTGCACAATGCTATTTCCAATATTATGAAAGACCCATTATTTTCCATACCAACTGCTGAAGCACGGGAATGTCTTGAAGCTGCGAGGTGTCTGGTGGTGTTTTTTGTTCAGCCAATTGAGCCTGCCAAAGGCTTTTGTCGGTGGTTAGTCACTTCCTTGATGGCAATTGTGGACAAGAGCAAGCATGCTACTACCAGAGTAGACAAAGAAAAGTTGTGGATTGGATATCATCAGCTTACAAGCTCACTCCCATTCAATGACAAATGGAAGCGTTTTTTAATGCAAGTTAAGGTGCAGGCCACACCTCTTTTGTACCAACATATTACGGATCAAGTTTTTGAATCTATCATAAAGAGATCTTTCACCGTACCAGTCACAGAGCCGACTGATGATGATAATGCAAGTGAGCTCACTCACCAAGATGAAAATGTTATACGTTATGTTGGTGGATACGTCATACATCACCTGAAGAAGGACCGCAATAATGCCACCCTTGTTCCCATACTTGAGAAGTTAGTTGACAAGCAGGGGCAATCTGGATTTGACCCTACACGAATGTGGATCAATGTTCTTAACCGAGGTGGGCTTACAAGGATTACTGATCTAGCATATCAATGTTTTTGTGACATAGAAATGGCTACTAGAAAATACCTTCGAGCTGACAAAACTAGAGATATGAATGAAACATTTAAGAAGAAGATCGCAACTTCTATTTTAAGTGATGAGGACCTACTGTTTGACTGGCAATTGGCTGTGGGATTGGTTGACCAAAGTAAATCTGACAAATGCCTAACTAAGATCATTGACAAATGGATCGTGATCCGCGGATTCTCTTTCGCTAAGTCAATGATGGAGATGTACAAACAGTCATCAAAAAAGGGAACAGACAAATCTAAACCTTTGCGAAGTAAACTTTTTACAGATGAGATGTAAATTTTAATGTAATTCAATAATGAGATGTAAATTTTAATGTAATTCAATAATGTGTTGAAAATGAAAGCAACCATGAAATATTTACAACAATAATAATTTTTTAAAGTAAAGTGTTCTGCATGTACAGTGTATTTAATCAGAATAATGACGGCGTCTTTTCTTTAAGGGTTTGTTTAAGTCTACCATTTCCAAATCATATGCCTTCCTCTTTGTTCCCCGACAATTTCCAGTAATCGTGTCAACTTTAATAGAATCGATCACTCTTAGTGACTGTGTGTTGCACAAGAACTCATGAACTTTTGGATTGTCATTTGTTCTACCCTTTTGACGCTGACACCCGAAGAACTTCTCCAAGGCATCTTGACTTAGCTTCTCACTTAAAAAGCAAGTTACACCAGGAATAGAAAAAAGGAATGGTATCAATTCCAATAGAGAGTGCACTACAAATACAACAAATAAAAAAAATTCATCAATATTTAGCCCATACCTGTAATTCTAATTCCATTAAGTGTAACATCACTTAGCATCATTTGCCGTCTCTCAGCTGCATCAAACGGTCCCCTTCTTTTATCAACGCTCTTCTTCCAGTGATTTAAATAACCAAGAATTTCCTTAAGAAACTAAAATATATCATTTGCATGTTAGTGTTTTACTAGAGGTATTGCTTTACCTTCATTCTAAAATCTCCAGGCCCCCTGATGGGATCTTGAAAAGGCTTTCTGTTGTGTTTCCCTTGACAAAACGACGAGACGTTCAACATGTCAAATAACTTATCCATTTTGTCAATGAAATAAGCTGTTTCGTAAGCATCCTCATTACCCGAGAAGTACAATGCCTTAGCAACTGACTCACTGAGTACCTGTTCAAACAAATAGTGTATTTAAGTAATGTTCATTTAGGAAATGTATACATTTGCAAAACTTTTACATTGATTATACATCACAAGACAATTTGTACTGGTAAAATTCATGTTATTTTCTATATGCGATTTCCCTTTGTGTTAAATGCTTATTAAGCACATATTAATTTCAAGAAAGTCAAGCATTATTATAGTATGTAGACTCACCTGTGCTGCTAAATCAACTCTCATCTTAGAAAAGTTGGTGAGGTATATGTGTTCGTACTTGATTTTTGGTACCAATGACAAGCCAGGTGTGGTAGTGATAGCCCCTGTATTCCTCTTATATAAATCCACAATCAAATTCCAGTCAATCTTGTGACCGCAACACTACATATAGCAAACAATGCATGTAATAAAATAAACATAACAACCTTGTATAAAGCACATACCCACAGCTTTCCTCTAGCAAAGCAATTTCGAATGGTTTTGATGAGATGTGGCGGATCTGAAATAAAAAATATTTCCTGCCGCTCTGAAGTGTAGACATTAACTGTCTTGTAAGAAAGGGCACTGTCAGAATTATGCATCGAAAACATTTTTCGATTATCAGAAGCCCCATCACACGTAACAGTAACCACAGTCAAGCCAAGCATTGTCAACCGTCTGATAGCCTCACGAACCAGAGGAAAGATGTCAGCACCCTTTGTACTGACAGCAGGGAATTGGACATAAGGAAACTTCATGCTTGTAAACAAGCCCCGAATCATAAACACAAGCATGCACTTGCTCAGTGGTCTAGGGGTGGCACCAGTTTTGTCAAAATGATCCTCATATTCTGATAACAAGTTGTTCACTTCACCAAGATCTGAATAACCAACTAAATTGCCAGTGTGCTTGTCGAAATACAAACCTTCTTTAATATGCATCTCGTCCAACACCAAGCCGACATATTTAGCTAGGTGCTTTGGTCTTTGCTGAGCAACAACATCCAGCAGCTCTAAATCTGTTTCAACAGAAAAGCCAGGCTTTGAGGATGACGCGTGTCGATAGTCTCTTAGTGTTCTGTCTGAAGGTAACTTGAGGACCCCAGAGTTTCGCAACGTTGAATAACACCCACTAGATTTGTGATGTAAGTAAAGACACCACCTTATTACAGCTGGGTGCCACCTCATGCCTTTTGCACCTTTGACTGATGCAGCCTTCAACTGCTGCTCCCAGAAAATTGATGAGAAACTTTCTCCAGAATTTTCTTTCGTGTTTGGCTGAGCATTTGCTATAGTCAATAGCCCTCTGTGGGTTGTGGAGTCCACATCAACAGAATCTTTCTCTATCATTTTATCCAACTTTGACTGCAACTCAGATACTTTGTGTTTGCTCACACGATAAGCAGAATGCACATTACGCATTCTGAGATGTTTCTCAGATGTACTCAAATTCTTATATGTAGTGTGGCTATCGACATAACATTTTCTCTGCTTGTCTCCTTCTGTCTGTCGCAAAAGTCTGCTTAGTCCACTTCGTAGAATATTGTCACGAAAATTTCTGCAGTGAGTGCATCGGTTTGATGGTGATGATGGGGAAATTTTCCACAGACAGCGAACGTGTCGTATCGTCTTCTGGTAAGAATCATAATATGCTACCACGTGGTTACCTATCAAAAAAATCAACTGTATACATAAATACATACTGCATGTATGTACCTGTTGCATCCCTGAAAACCCCTTCGTGCTTGTTGACCAGTGGTAAAAATTTCTCGTCAGCATTCCCTTCACACATAATATAAGGCATCTCTTGCTGGCTTGTACCAACTGCTATTGTTGTACTGGTGGTAGCTACAGAATCTGACTGACCTCCACCTGTGCTTTCAATAATGTCAACAGGTTCTGTTTGAGTGGAAGCTTCAGCTGTGAACACACCACTGGTAGATGACTCAAGTTCAGTTGCACAAATGTCTACAAGATCTGTCTGAGTGGATACTTCAGTTGTCAATGTACCACCATTCACAGTATGTTCAGCATCACTCAATAAAGCTGTGCAGGTGGCTTTTTCATTAAGATTACCAAAAGACATCTCCACCCTACTTGTACTAGTATTCTGTTTTGTTCTGCTGCCATCATCAAGATCATCCGTGGCCAAAGGTATTTCAACATCATCGGCACTCCCTGTTTGATCATTTGGGGGCAAATCAACAGTGCTTGTGGCTGTGTTCCGGTCTATACTGCTTTCAGCAATAACATCGTCATTCACCAAAGGTGCCGGAACGCTACTTCCAATGGAAGGCTGTATAGAACTTACAGACTCATAAGTGGTACCTGCAGGTATAGCAACTGGACTTTCTACTAGTTTAGCTTTCTTCCTGGGAGGCAACTCAACAGTGCTTGTGGCTGTATTCCAGTCTCTGCTGGTTTCATCGACATTGTCATCCAAAGGTGTCAGAACGCTACTTCCAGTTTCATCAATACAGCCAGCAGAAGGCTGTGTAGCTAATACGGACTCCTTAGTAGTACCTGCAGGTATAGCAGCTGGATTCTTTGATGGCTTAGTTGATGGTTTAGCCTTCTTCCTGGAATAATTCTTCCGCTGCACAAGATGAAACCTACGACCCATCTTCTTGAGCTCCAGGAATAAACATTTCTGTTTAAAAGCAAAAAAAAAGCATTAAAGTATATAAATCAGGCTGTGCACTAAAATACTGTTTATAAAAATCTTTGTAAAGCACAACACAATTGTAGTAAAGGGTACACAAACCACATGCTGTAAAACTACAAAATAGAGACCTAAAACAAGAATTCGGCATGTTTCGGTCTTTTTAATGGTACAGGGACGCACAACAATGTAAGATACACTAGCGGATATATTTTCATGATTCTACATGCCTCTAATGGCGAGCATTGGGTACACACTCTATTCCAAAAAAAGAAGCACTCATGACTCTTTCGCCACGGCGAAAATCCGACTTTTAAAGTATAGTAATATCATTATGAACACATTTCAACTCGATAACAACGACATATTACCGTAAAGATCACTGTAAGACAGCTCAAACTCCATGAAGAAATGGCATGGTTCCGCGACTAAATGGCGCCATACGTATATTCACGGATATTAATCGTGACACTTTGGTTAGCACGTTAAGGTGTTAAACACAACCGGGGTGAGGATTGTGCTACGCAAGCTATTGAAGTTTCCAATCCCGGGTACGAAGAATATACGATCTATGAACATACAGTACCCGCTTACGAAGTGCAAAATTACATTACTAGCTACTACTGTATGTAAAGTATGGTACCGGGAGTTTGTAAAAGGCGGAATAAGGAATAGCGCGAGCAAAAGGGGTTAGTACACTGTTTCGTTTCATCCCTCCACTGGAAGGATGAAGACTCGAAAACGAAACTAATAGCTAACTACTGTATATTCTAGCTTAGCTACACACAGTAGTAGTAAGAGCGTATAGTAATCATTTCGATAGGACATCTATGAGTGACGAAGCAGTGTAGTTCACAGCTGTAACAGTACAATCACTATTGCATAAGCCATATAAATGCCCATTCGTTGTGATGCGAGTTATTCCGGTTATTCCGCTATTCCTTATTCCGTCTTTTACAAACTCCCCGTACAGGGTAGCATTATAACTTTTTAGGTATGGATTGTGGTCACCACATGTGGTCTCCACAAAGCACCAACAAAATACCTTAATGTGTACAATGGTATAGAGTTCTTGATGTCAGCAGTAAGGTGTACTTGAACATGGACTTGACTCAAACTAACAGTAAACTGTCTTGACCATGTTGCTTTGTGTATTCTGAAATTCTAATTTTAGCAGCTACAATTAATTCACACACAACTATCAGTTTCCCTGACTGTTAGACATGAGGATACATGTAGTTTATAGACATAGCTGATATACTGGTAAAGCTAGCAGAATAAGTAACATAATACCATCTATGCTACATAACAGGTATTAGCCCATTCAGATCCATTTTAAGACTGTGATTATGTTTGTATAATTATAAGAAACAATTCACTGTAACCTGAAATGCCTGTGTTGTGGGGTGGCACCCAAATGAAGAGAATGTAATACTACAGAGCCGAGAGTTTCTAAATTCCATAGAACCCTGTGTTTTGAAGTCTGACTTATTTAGACCACAACCATCCTATATGGTGATAATCTCAAGTAGCATCCTTTGTTATTCCATTGAGACACACAGGCTGTGGTCTTACTAATATCGTGTGAAGTTCTTTACCTATTGCTACAGTTTTACTGTTGGGATGATCACTGCTGCTTGTGTGACAACGTCAGGGTCAGTGAATTGTTAGGTTGAAAATTTATAGTATCTTTAGTTGATAGTTTGTCTATTCCTTTTATTGTGGATAGTATACCATAACTGTATACGTCTGCTTTGTCAGACCTCATTTCAATGGTACAGTAGTATACAAAATTTCCCTCATAACAGAACCAGCTCATTAAAATACTTTAAAATACTTACGTGCATGGAATTTATCGTACAGTGTGGTATCCTCTATAGTGGAATCATGAAGGTTTGCATTTTTTCATGATAAAAGAAAGCACTAACCAAAAATCAGTATTGCAATACCATTGTGGTGCCTCGGCAGTATTGGTTACTCTATAGGAAGAATTAAAAAGTGTCTTCAGTGCAATCTAATTGCAGTTGCTATTAAATCATTTTTTTTTTTTATTTTGTGGAAATTTTTACTTAGTCAATTAATGCCTGTAGCCATTGTAACTCAATAACAGATGAGATTATGTTATTTCACTGTTAGAAGTTATTTTATATAGCCCGATGGGTACATTTTGGCATACCACAGTACATATAATGCACACACCATGGACTTACCTTTAAGTTGTATCTTATTTCTTTTCTTGCCAGAGCAAAATGTTGATTTGTAGTAGTGCATCTATGGCTTTGTGTTAAAATTCAGCTGTAGTTGTTTAACCACATCTCCACCAGTTGTAGTAAGCAGATTGTTAGCTTCTCAGTGTGTGTAGGACTGTGTATTGGGTTAAGTACGTGGTCATAGACAGTCCTTCAAACAAATTTACAGAGACAAGTTTGTAGGCATACAGCATACCATTGATTTCATATCACACAGGTTGTTTAAAACCTTATAGTATTATTCTGCTTCCACTATATGTCGGACGGCTGGTGATGATTCTGCTTGTTTGGTGCCACATGCTTTCCGTGATGTAGATAGTATTTTATCCCTGAGTTTTGAATTAGTTTTAAGTTTACTGTTAGTATTGGCATATCTGTACATCTTTGTATAGTTATTTTTCAAATTTTTGATGTACTCTCGTAGGTCTTTCATCGACTCTTTGAGTTCGCTATGTCTGACCGAGGGAATGAAAGACAGTCCACATACACAGAAGATGTTTTTGGTGATTATCCAATTCTAGATTTCAAAAATTGATGATGTTGCCATCAGTACAAGTAAGGCAACCTGTTATAGTGCATTTGTGAGGCCATGTGGTTTTGATTTCTTCCTATCTCTCAATGATTTTCTATTACATCTAGGGCCACTGTTTGTGGGGTTGATGATGTCATTACTGTTGGATAGACAAATTGGAAAATTGTGATAGTTGGGTGCAGCCCATTGCACCTTCTGTGGATTCTTCAGCAGTGCGTATTGTACTATCATGATGTGCCATATCATTTAAGGTACAATCATCAAGTGTGTCTGGCATTTCCCAGAGTGCTCTGGTGGTGTATGGTCTCACTTGGTGGGTTAGGTGAGAATTTGTGTGCCATATGTTGTAACAGTTCAGTCAAAGATGTGAAAAGAATATCTATAATTCTTTCTATAAAAATAATTTATTGTTTTTGATTGTCTTATGTACATCCAGGGCTTATATGCAAATCAGTTTTTCATAGTTGGTGTTGACCAGTTCATGAAGGAGGCTATAGATGTCGTGTATAGGTCTATACAGATGGAGCCATCAAGTTAATTAATAATTTGAAAACATTGATTACTGTTTTTATGCATAGTGATCTTCAGGTGTATTCATAAGCAACCAGTTGTGTTGTTGTGAATATTGTACAGTGTTTGAAGTGTGTTTGTATGAAATTTGTTTAAAAGTTGTTATTAGATTTTCAGTGGCATTTTCCAATGTGGGGATGGTAGGTTATTGGTCCGGCTTAGGTTGTTAATTCCCGTGACCAGAGAAGGTGCTCCAGTGTGGGACATTACCTCGATAGCCTGATGAGTTGTGTGGTAAAGTATGTAGAGAGTAGATCAGCTGATGGCATGTGGCTAACGGTATTCTCTACCACTTTGGCTATCTGAGGTAATTGGAAAGTGAAGAAGCCGTGGTTGTGAGAAGGAGTCATTATGGCTTGGTTGTCATTGATCACTGTCTAGCCCACTATTCATTTTGGAATCACATCCTCCTTAGGTGGTCTCCCCCATGCTAGAGGGGTAACGGTGGAGTAACATCTGGAAATAACTGACATATATATATAGCCCATCACAAGGTAGTTACACTGTTACCTATTTCACACAACCACATGACCATTTTGTGTACTTGTATGTACCACCATCAAGTGCTTTGTACATGTCATCATGTACAGCTACTACTTATCAGGACTGGGCCCCAGCGTGCAGAAGTATTGTGTTGGTAGAAATATCCTTGCAAAAACAGCCAAGTTGTAAAACAGGCCTATTTCATACAATTCTATTAGAAATCCTCGAATAAAATGTGCACTCTATAAATAATTAAAGTCTGCAATACTATACAATTGTTCGTAATCATCAAACTTTAGTACAATCTAGATTCTCCACTGGTAGATCTACAAAATTAAATTATCAACTTTTGCTATTGAGAGTATATATATATATATATATAGATTTAAGCTACAATTTTTAAAAGGCAGAAATTTAGCGAGCTGATCAACAATGATGCAGTGAAGGGTTTGGGAGTTTGGTATGGAGGCCCCTGTAAACCCTGGACAAGTTCTTTTTCAACATTGTTGGTACACATTTTGAAATTCTCAGTGACTGTTCTATTAGAGAAATAGCACAATAATAAACTAATTCCAGCAATTGAACAAAAGAGATGAATAATGGTATAGCTATAATAACATAACTATGTGGTACATTGGCTTGTTACCACATCTGTTCAATGACAAAGTAAGGATTTCCACATAATTATTGCTTCACTACTTTATATCACTGAAACCCTACTTCATTTTTAAACTTATTTTTATTGTACTAGTTTGTCAACGTTTTATTAAAGCATAGCTATGTTATGCATGCATGTGTGGGTGTGACTGCTTTTATTGATCTCACTGATTGTCTCAAGCTCCATAATACTAAAAGGGGGTAGTTTGCCATGCCTTGTTTTCTATGGCAAAACTGCCACTGAATCATTAAGGAGTGTGGGTCACCGCATGCTCTGAACATTAAGGGTCAGAGTATGCAATTGTTTATAATTTATAGGTGTCTACTCCCTCTTAGAATACTTTCAAAAATAATATGCTCCTCTAAGATAAGGGTCAATTTAATGCCCTGGTATGTTTTCTTTGCATAAAGAAGACAACAACCATATATTTGAAAAGCCAATCACAGAAGCCAAATCAACACGTTTTGCTGTCAGCAAAGATGAATGGGACATGTACGTAGGAGGACACTGGTAAGTCCATGAAGAATGCATTGCATGTACTTCATGCGGTATGCCAAAAGGCAGGTATTCGGCTGAAGCGACGTTGAACAGTGAAAGAATCAAGCCTGTAGCCTTAGCTGTTATTGAGTTACACTTGTCTGAAGGCATCAGTCTGTTAGTCAGTCAGTCAGTCACTAGAAATTCCATTTAATATATTTAAAATTTCATAGCAACTATAGCTATAGTTGAAAGCATTTTGGGTTGATCAAAAGAATTATTTGGGCTTAGTTTTACCTAACCAATGCATGGTCTCATGGTCACCTGATATTATGCCCTAGTCTGGGCAATATATCACATTGTGGCCATGGTGTAACTATTACTTTGTGGATATTATCATGAACCACGGTAGTGGCTAATAGAGATCAACTATGCTTAATGCCAAAATCCTAATAGAACACATGCCTAAACACCACCTTAGGAAGCTCCCCAACCATGAAAGAAGCCATAGAAGTTAATTTGGAATAAGTATAGGCCTACTGGAAAATATGAAGTCTAAAGGAACCAATAAAAGCATTTTTTCACAACTGAAATATGTCATCTTGTTCATCTTATCATATGGGTAGAGCAAAATGTGAGTACTTTCGGGGATAAAAACTCGATCCATAACTTTACATTTTTCTTCCTATAATATGTCTTTCTTCACATCCATGACCTGCATATTACAATCATAACACACTTTCTGAAGCAAAATAAGTATCCAATCATGTTAACATATTCATTTGGAAACCCTATATACGTGTATATATGTGTATCATTAATTACCTATATTTAACCAGATTATATAAGTTCATACCAGAGCAAAGATGTTGTTGTGTACCACTGTGTATACTTGACTTATTGTGATCACATGCGTAGCTGCACAAGTGTGTATGTGTATTAATTAGAAGCCATACTATTGCTGACCACAGCATGGATATGTCAAAGCTGTATAGTACAAAGTACATTCACTAGTAAGGCGACAATACACTGGTGTTTGCTAACTCTGATAATAACTACTTAACAGCTACTGTACATGATGACTGACTTGATATACATGTTTAGTACTGTGTAATATCAAGCACCACAGCACCTCTTATTATCATGCTAGCTATCCGTACATGGATTTATAAAAAGTAAACATACTAATGTAAAATTAATTTAAACAATTAAAACATGGGAATAGAGATTGCTGAAAGAAGTAAAAAAACAACACCAGAATGTTAAACACACAGAGATCTCTATTTGGACTCAAATAAACATTTATATAGAAGCATTCTCAGTACTTATCTGCCCCTGATTATAGAGAAACTACTTAATTTCTACCATATCCATCTAGTCCAAATAGTGATCTCTGTATGTTTAACATACTGGCTTGTTTGACTCTTGTTTCATTGTAAAAAATAAGTGGTGAAATCTGTGGCAAGATAGGAGTGATCATAACTGGATTTATTAGTGACGGTCACTAAAATTTGTAGTGACATTCACTATCTTGCCACAGATCTCACCACTTGTTTTTTACAGTGTTCTTTACTTTTTTCAGCAATCTCTAAGTATTCCCATGTTTTAATTTCTAAAATTATTTTTACACTATTTGAATAATATTTTGTGACCTGATCTTACCTTTTTGGCACATCAGTTGATTTTCTGTTTTATAATTTAAATGAGGTGTTGGGTGTTCATCTACATATCTTGAGTTAAAATTTTAGGTAAGTATTCTTGAGATATGAACGATTTATTGTCCTGTACATTACAAACTAACTTTTATCATACTATTGTACTGTATAGTAGGGACCACAAAGGTTTGGACCATGGCCCATGAAAAAAACATCAAGCCTCACTTTTCCCTGATGATGATGATGAAGTTGATATTGTGTACTATTCAAGCATGCTTACGCTTAATAGGCGAAAAGACAAACCTACCATTAATTTTATACAGAGTGGTTTTGGTACTCACAAAACTTTGTTCATGTGCCATACAGCTTGTGCATAATGCTGTTTAAAAAGTGATTGTGGGTTTCATTTGTTTTAGTTGTACCATTTGAGCTAATTATTATACCAGTGAGGTGTCAACCTCCTTAAGGACCTTAAAGTAAGCTAAGGTGCTAAGATAAATACTTAAGGGTAATTTGTACATATCTTGAGAATGACTGTTATGTGATTGACAACATGTGCATAATCCCCGCACTACAAAACAATCATGGTAATTCGGGTAAGATTTAGATTAGGTACATGGGAAGACAATTCAGCTGTTAGCATTTGCACTTATGCATATAAGTCAAAAGAGAAGCTGGAAGGACTGTCAATATTGCTATGGTGATATATAGCTGCAGAGACCAGTGTAGTACAGCATCAACAGAGCTGATATCATTAGATCGTAATGGTATAATACAGTGTATTATCATCACACGCTACTTCTTGAATAAAATTTGGGCTAATTATTATGGAAAAATAACAAAAGTAAAAAAACAAAGTCTAATGAATTTTGAGATCATTTGACTACTAGTTCCTACTGTACATCAAGCTGAGGTAGCTAGAAAAGCAAACAATGATTGGGCTAATTAAAAAGTCATTCTCAAGACTGGAATTTTTCCTTGCTCCACAGAGAAATTGCTTGGCCAAGATTGCGCTATGGCATCTCTGGTAACAAAAGGTGGACTGGCTGGCAACCTTTTATGACAAATAGTCAGTTTTGAAGGACTATAACCAAGCCTGGATCTGTAGAACTGTAATCACGAGAATGAGTGAGTATAATGCCTTTGACTTGCATGAGCTTTACCCTAGCTCACTTAAGCTTCACCTCTTTAGTAAGAGCACTTTGTTATTGTGGCCAAGTTGTGTATATACAGGTTATACTTATTTCAACCAAGTATTACTAAGGTAACTAAGACCACCTCATTGTAGTGACCACATTAATTTTTGGTCCCATATTATGAGAGTTCACTATAAGTCTAACAAAGGACAACTTATTTGTTGAGACCTAATTTTCTGGTTCCGAGGGCCATGAGACATGTTCAGGTTGCCAATTCCCTCATAATGTTATCTCCTACCCAACTACACCCCTACCAGTAGTGGTAGTACAGCACAGTCCACATCTTAGTTGGTGACAACACCTAGCACTTATATACCTGAACTTCCTGAAGTGATTATGCCACAGGAGTTCATTAACTGCTCCTCACTGGTCAGTGTATGTGTAGAGTGCTACTGTGTGTTGTATAGAGACTTTCAAGGGATATAAATTTTTACAATTTGAATATTTTTGGCAGTCATGACTGTCTGCCAAATTAATTTTCATCCTCACGAATATACTAACTATCACAATTTACGAAAATTTCAATTTTTGTGTGTATATTAAAGGTTCTGCTCATACTGGTCAACAGTGTCTACCACTTTTAGTGTTTGTGCTTTTAATACGTTTACTTCAGTCCCGTATGTGTGTGTACAGTGTGTGAGTCTTTAGGGTTTGCTCAGTGGTCCCTTGTACGTTGACATGTTTTCATCCTTTCTGTCAGGTTTCTAGAATTTTATACAATAATTATTATGGTCTTGTAGGTTTTATAAAATGGAAGGGTGAGATATTCACTGTGGTTAAATGTAGCAGTTAAAGGTCTTTGGATATCTGTATGTGTTTGTTTTCACAGTATGAGAAACAATCCACACACCACTTACTATGGCATTATGGACAATTTTTTGAAGTGTCTTCTGGAGTGAAATATCACAGACAGAATTTAGTAGATGAGCATAAACATCTCAAAATGTGACTGAATTTGACAAAACAAGGCTTCCACACACATCCAGTTTTGCGACGTTGAAGGATCATAACCCAATGTAGGAGTATGCCAACAGTTTCAAATTTTGACTTGTTATTTTGGAAAAATTATGTGAAAATTCTAGAATAATAGTTTACTGAGTAGTCAAGTTATAGTTGGTTAAAGTCAGAGAATTGGATGTGTGTGGAAGCCTTGTTTTGTCAAATTCGGTCACAAATAATGCTTATAATCTGAGGGAGATGGATAATTTGCTATCGTAAGCAACCAATTAATGAAACATTAATTTCCTCCACATGTACCTTATTGTCCAAATATTCCTTGAGCACATATATACAATTTTTGGCAGAGGTATTCCATTTGACTTTGTCAAGTTTGGTGTCAATAGGTGCCTCCTCTGACCAGTAATAGCTGACAACATGAAGTAACTATTTATTAGAACCATGGCTCAATCACTGGAACTCTGTTAGCTTGCATGTGTGTTTCAGTTAGGCCATACCTATTTGAAAAGTTGTTGCTCAGACCAGACATGACACTTTGCAATGGTTGCAAAATGATTGAGATACTCTAATAGAACAGTCAGTGATTGAAATTTGATATCAAAAGGTAATATTGTCCATATTTATATAGGCTAAGATCCCTTATAACCAGTACCCTCCACTACCAAAACTTCTGTGACATCTATGGCTCAAGCTGTGTATGTAGTTACTAGCTATGTTATATCTGTTTACGTAATAGCATTGGTACCTGCCCTACATGCAGGACCATCTCCACATGTTTTAATGCTGGGAACAGAGACCAAGCATTAAACACCAGCACCGCTCATGTAGCTATGTAGCATGCATGGTGATGTTACTTGTAATGAACTTATGCCATCCTGCAAGTATACTGAAATTAATGACCAAAGTTCTTTGTCTCACTGTGGATTTGACTGGAACGTATCCAGTGAGTCTTCCCTACCAGTGGCTTTAACGTGCTGACAAAAGAATTTTTACCTACTTTACATGCAGTGACAACTAATGTGACATATTAGTGTCCTATATTGCAATGTAGCATGCACGTTGATAGTGTTAAGTATGTATAGTAAAATAATTAACATGCAGGGCTATTAGTTAAGCTACATGCAACTAAGACAATACTTACATGACAGGTGGCATACACTGGTACAGTTTCAGTTTCTACATGATGTTGTATACCTTACTGTCAACAAAATGAAATGAACTTGTGTATAATTTAAAACCAACACAATTTGCAATTGTAGTTACTGCATGGCAAGCAAATTTGCCCTATGCTAAACATGTTGTAGTGACACATATAGCTACCTCTTGCCATACAAAGTGTCATCCTTTAAGAAGCAGATCTAGAGTGAAAAGATGTAAGCAGGATTAGTGAAATAGTTGAGCAATTCCACAATCCACACACAATTTGTCAGCCTAAACACTATGGTATCTGCATGGTACCAGCAAGAGTTCATAATCTCTCTCTCTCTCTATTATGAACTCTTGGTACCAGTAATATCATTTTTCAAATGCACGGTCAGTAGTACCTTACTGTCAACAAAATGAAATAAACTTGTGTATAATTTAAAGCCTGCAATTGTAGTTACTGCATGGCAAGCAAACTTGCTCTATGCTAAGCATGTTGTAGTGACACATATAGCTTATTTTCTACAGTAGTACTGAACAAAGTGTTATACATATTAAGTGTGAAAGCTACACACTGAACAAAAACACAGATGGACAAATATGTTGACAATTTGCCTCCCCTACCACAAAAGTGCTATAAGAGTCCCTATGATGTAAAGCAGTCTATGTGCCAGCATAAGAGTTTGTGGATAAAAACATTGCATGGAACATATAGAACAAAAAGGTGCATCATTGGTACCTGCCCTATGTGCAGGACCATCTTCCACATGTTTTAATGGTGACCAAGCATTAAACACCCTCATGTATATAGCATCAAGAGTTTATAATGGTGTAATGTACCATCATGCAAGTGTACTGAAAGTTGTTTGTCTGCGATTTGACAAGAATGTAGCTCAATTATTCAGTGAGTTTTGTCTACCAGTGCCTTCAACGTGCTGTAAACAACAAACAAAAGCATTGGTAGTACCTGCTTTACATGTAGGGACAATGAATGTGATATATTAGTGTCCTGTGTTGCAGTGTAGCATGCATGTTGATAGTATTATGTTGTCTTTAAATACTGCATTTATCGTTTATTTGTTTGTTAAGGATTTACAGCACAAGTGCTGAAGGTCTGTAGGACACCTGGTCCTACAACTTGTTTAAAGCATGGCAAGCAAAGGTTGAGAACTTGCCCTATAGCTATGCTATGTACTTTCAGTTGTTGTAGTGACACATAATATCCTCTTGCGATACAAAACCCCATGCAGGCATATCATAATTTAATGTCCTATATACATGACCTTTAAATGATCCTTTAAGAATGAAAAGATGTAAGCAGGATTAGTGAAATAGTTGAGCAATTGCACACACAGTTCCTCAGTGTAAACTATGGTAGCATGGTACCAATAATATCATTTGTCAGATACACACTACCTGTCAAGTTGCTTATTTTCTACAGCAGTAGTGTGGTAAATCTGAACCTCTGCCTTGAAAACAGCCACTATATCATCTTAGGTCATGACAGTTCAAGTCTCAGTTTGACAGTGTTTATCATCCTGACCACCTGGCAGACTCCTGTAAGCATTCGAGCGTTAATTGGATGGCTGCAGGTTTGAGGCTGCCTAGGTCCAGTCATGGATTTTTCTCCTTTCTCCACCTTTTCAAACATACTTTCTGTAACAACTTTAAACAGGCTGTAGGGCCAGGTGTCCTACAGACCTTCAGCACTTGTGCTGTAAAGCCTTAATAAATAAAATAAATAAAATAAATAAATCTGTGGTAATTTCATTGTGTGTGTGTCATGGCTTGGCTTGTTTCTTTTATCACCTGGTGATTATAACAAAAAAAAGCAGCAACTAAAATTTGATTGTCATGATCCCTCAAAGTGATGGGAACATGCTTTTAACAGTGATGATAATTATGTACACTGTGTTACAGTACCTATATAATATTCTTGAGAAGCACATTAGTGCATTAAATTTCAAAGGTTTAATTCTAAGCTTAACCTTTTGGGGTGTTACTCCCAGATGACAAACGCATCATGTGAGCTGCTGAAGAATGGATCACATTATCTTATTGGATGCTTGATTTTACTACACAGGTACTAATGGTTCTTTTGCAACAGCAAAAACAAGCAAAATCACATGCATAGGATTTCAACCAATCAAATTGATTCATTTTTGAACTTCAAACTATAATTACCACACGTGACTTCCACTTTAAATTTGTCAATGCACAAGAACTATTAGAACCTGTGTATCCAAATACCAAAATGTTTTTATTGAATATCCTAAAATTTTGTACCTAGTGCATATGTGTTTTGTGTCATTCTTCATGTAGTGTGTCGCAACTTGTACAGTCAGCAGTTACATACTTATATTTTTCTCTCCAGATCCACGAGTGGGGAATTGGCTTATGATGCAATCCTATGGTCCCACACTGTGCGTGGTCAGTACTTTCCTGATTGTGGCCACAGCTGGTCCAATAATTGTGGCCAACAGGAAACCAGTAAATGTTCAGCTACCAATGTTGGCATACAATTTTGGCTTAGTATTACTGTCATTATATATGCTCTATGAGGTATGTGGATAAATATTTTATGTACCAGGGGCGTAGACTGACTTTTGGTGATGCTAGGGCCAGGTAATCCAGGGATCATACCTTAGTGTGCAAAGCACACTAGCATGGCAAGCATGCCAATCTAGATCATGCTCTCACAAGAATTTTGAACATTTTAGACCCTCTGAATTTAAGTCTGAGAGCAATTTCCAGCAGTAGTAGCAGAAGCTTATATTTATAGACTGCTGTATTAGGGTGATTCCTCTAGATCTATTAGGGCTTCTATGTTATAAATTTTATACAAAGTAAATTTTTTGGTACTACTAAGATTTAATATGAGGCTTATTTTTAGCCATCAATTGGAATTAGTGAATAATTTTGCTGTATGAGTCTATAGATGCCTGGGCTCAGGCTCTGGCTATGCCCCTGGTGTGTATAGTATCTGTACTGATAAACTGTTGTACAAAACAGTAGTTCAAGGGTACATCCCTGAAAATCACTGTTCCTTAACTACTGGGCAAGTATTGACAATACGAAACTCCACATATATCATAACAAATTCTCCCAATATCATGCATACATATAATACAATTAATTCTGGCAGCACTTGCCAGTGGCTTTCAGTATAATTTTATGTACTGAAAAGCAATAAAAATAATTACTTCCCTGATTTTTTTCTGTGATTCCTAAAATTCCTAATTATGACTGGTGAACCCACAAATACCACATCAAAAGAAACAAGGGTGCCAACCTTGATGCTTTTATCTGAATGTGCACCCCAACTATCAATTACTGACTCAAAAGTAAAATGGCCATTACACTTCACTTTTAGCTATGTTCAGTCTGTTACACAACATCAGAAACAAAGAACATTAGAATCATCTGTGCAAGTCACAGAAAATATGGACAATTTTCATTTACAAATGTACAGTAGGGAAGCCATCATGTGCTACACATTGGACTGTCAGCAAAAAGAAATGGGATACATAGGAGGACTATAATTACTTCCCTGATTTTTTTCTGTGATTCCTAAAATTCCTAATTATGACTGGTGAACCCACAAATACCACATCAAAAGAAACAAGGGTGCCAACCTTGATGCTTTTATCTGAATGTGCACCCCAACTATCAATTACTGACTCAAAAGTAAAATGGCCATTACACTTCACTTTTAGCTATGTTCAGTCTGTTACACAACATCAGAAACAAAGAACATTAGAATCATCTGTGCAAGTCACAGAAAATATGGACAATTTTCATTTACAAATGTACAGTAGGGAAGCCATCATGTGCTACACATTCAAGTCTACGATGCATGCATTATATGTACTGCGGTATGCCAAAAGACACTTGTCAGGCTGAAGCAATGTCGAACAGTGAAAAACTAAAGCCCGTAGCCTTAGCCATTATTGAGTTGCGTTTATCTAAAGGCATTAGTCAGTAGTTGCACTGTAAAGCCTTAATATAAATCAATAAATAAAACTCCATTTTCTAAAAATAATGTAGTGGAAGCATTCAGGGTCATACTGAAGGCACTTTTGGGCTTGGTTATACATAACCAATACTGCCAAGGCACAGGAAGTAACATTTCACTGGATTAACTTCAAATGTTGCAGCCATTTGTTCTTGCATCAGATCATCAATGAATTCATTGAGCAATTCAATAAGCATTTTGATGTTAACATGTGCTTCAGATACCTGTGCTTGTGAGAGTTGTGGTTTTTGGATCATGGTAAGCTCAATGGTGTAGTCTTTGTCAATTACTCTAATTTTATACGTCAGTAGCTTTCCCAACTTTAGCCACACCCATCGGTAGGATAACCTACAAATACCATCAGCACACATGTTAATTTTTAATAAAACCACAATCAATGGTTACCTTAAATGACCATAGTTTTGTTTTCCATTCCAATCAATACATTTTACAATCAATTGATCCACTACGCTGTCTGGGATGAACTCACCAGGAAAATAATACAGTGCCTGGTAGCAAGAATCTTCAGTTGGTATAAATGGTAGTTGAGGAAGAAGATGAGGCACAAGATACAGCTTCTTGCCAGCAGCAATTTTCTTCTTTCCTGCTACGGATGAACCTGTGATATCAACCATTAAACAGAACTTTAGTAGCAGTTCAACAACAGCTGCCCAAGTAAAGTCCAGAGATTTGAAGCCTTTGTTAACTTCAGCCTTCTTAAATTGTTCCACACACCACTCAAGTAGTTCTTGTCCCAGAAGACTTTCCTTACTCCTTTCATTTGCAAAGCTTCCAAGGATTGCTCCTGTAGGTCGGCATACCAGGTTGGTAAGGATGTACGTCAAAAATTTAGCCAACCATTGAGGACACAGGATGACAATGTCTTTCAAAGCAGATACTTCATGGAAGTATAGCACTGTGCCTTTTTGGTGGAAATACTGAAGAACCTTTGACACCTCTTCAATACTTGATGAAATACCACAGTCCTTTGCTACCTCTTGAATTTGTGCAAAGTTAGCAACACCCATCCTTTCTTCATGCACCAGCAGCATTAACTTTCTTTCCATTTTCACATATCGAGTGGGGCGAACTTTCTTAGGAGATGCTTCCATGATTATCTTTTGAAGTGCTGCATTTACCTCAGCATCTCGAATTCGATTACTAAGGAAGAAAACTGATGAAGATCCTTTTGTAAATAGATTGCCCTTCTTGGAACCTGCAATGTGCTTGGAGAATGGCTTGTGCAGGAATTCCTTTTCAAACAAAGGAATGAATTTGTTGAATGCAATTTCTCTGGCTTTATGGATGTCTGGGTTGAGCAAATCAATATGAGTTCCTACCAGTATGAAAGTAGGAAGGAACTCCAAGAGGTCTTCATCAGAAGTGCTCCTCTTTTTGACACGGCAACTGATCAGATCCATCCAGTATGTCATGATGTGTAAACCTGATCTTGCTGGACTGTCGTCATCTTCGTAGCAGCGCTCAGGGGTATCTTCCAGTAGCTTGCTAGCATCAAACACTATTAAGCAAACTACCTCATCGGATATAAACAAACCATGGGTATGCTGGAACACCTGCTGCCCTGCGTAATCCCAAATGCCAATATACTTTTGTAGTGGGTCATACTTGCTCAACATTGCTGGCAGCTGCTTGAATTCCTCAATGGTTAGAAAATACATTGTGTCACCGCTTGGAAGTTTCAGCATTAGCAATTCCATTTCTGGTTTGGATAAAAAAGGGGGCTCTGCTGAGGCATCAGGAGTAGGTGTAGCTGTAGAATCAGCATTGGGCATTTTTGGAGATTTTGGTTGGCTTGTGGCACAGTGGTGGGCTTCATGCAACAATTGCTGTTGTAGACCACCTATTAATTCTTCTTGCGTGAGTGCTTTCCAGTCCATGGTGCTCTTTACCACAACCTCCATTTGATTTGCTCCCTCAGTAGGTGGTCTATTCTGAAACTCCTGTCCTGTGAGAGTATCACTGAGACAAGTCTTCCCCGAGCCTTCAGAACCGATCATGGCTACTCGTGTGTCAAGTGATGACATTGTACTCTCTAAGTATGCCTTGTTAATATCACTGTGTGACAAGCCTGTTAATAGAGGTGAGTTGCTGTAAAGAATGCAGTGAGTGTAAAAGATTTTTGTGACATATGCTAATAAATTAGGAAAACACTACTTTCATCTTCATTACTACTTTATGAACTTCTACAAATAATTACTAAAACAATTATGGTTTATGACATGTACAATGTTTTATGGAAGACTTGTGCATATAAAACATGGGATGTTCTATTAGTATTAAAACACATCTATTATTTTGGCATGTTTTCCAATTTTATTTCTCATAAATTATCATGGCTATTCACGTGATGTAACAGCATCTCATAAACATATGTATTCTTGGGAAGACCTATTTCATTATCCTTACCAACAATCTTCTGAGCATCAATCTCATGTTTCACATGAAACATATGCACAGAAACTGGACTCCAAATAGGCCTTTTCGTTAAACTAACCAAAATATGTCATTAATATTAATTACTTCTTTCACTTTTCCAGAGTGCGATATTGCTAACCACAACTCGCAGTTCCCATTGACTCCTGTACAAAAATATATATTTCTAAAAAAGCTGAAACTTTTTCATGCTACCATATCTGCAACCCAAGTTTCTTTAGATGTTAGATGTGGTCTTCCTCTCTCAGGAAAACATTGTCTCGTGTTTCGATAACTCATCCTTGAGTTGTATAAATGGCTGTTCATGTACTTAATCACTCTGTAGTTAACAAAGCCACAGGTTATAATTCTAGTACTAATGATAGTCCACTACCGTTCTCACCACTAGTAACAATTCAAGTCAAGCTAAGGATAACAACAACAGAAAATAGTGGTCTTAAATATCTGGAGCAATGGTGAAGGTTGACTGAAGTTCAACAGTAAGCAAGAGTAAATATTTTAAAGAGAAGATACACAGAAACAAATAAACCTAGTTGTTTCGTCTGCCATTCCTAATGTAACTAAGAAAATCAATGGAGTAAATGAGCCATGT
The DNA here is from genome assembly GCF_963678975.1 of Dysidea avara. Lineage (NCBI taxonomy): Eukaryota > Metazoa > Porifera > Demospongiae > Dictyoceratida > Dysideidae > Dysidea > Dysidea avara. Next base: position 47,995,828 of record NC_089275.1, on the reverse strand, counting down.
TCTATCATGACTGAAGTAGAAGTCCACTAGTTTAGCTGCAGGAGGCGTAGATGACCATGAATTTTTATCCTCACTTAAGTGTAACATTATATAAAACACAAAAATGATTTTTGACTATGCATACTGCAGTCAAAAAAGGCACCAGATTTATTATAAAATTAATTATATGAACAAATAGCCTCTGACCCCCTGTCAACTACTGAAAAGAGAAGTGGCTATTGCACTTTGTTTTCAGATGAAGAACAGTATGAGAAGCAATCCACACACCATTGTGGACAATGTTTATGAAAAGTCACACAATAGCTAACGTGAAGTTCCATGAATACGTGGTAGTGGAGAACAATGGGATACAAAGTTATGTACCCTTGCTACACTAGTGGAAAAGGTTTAGTTACTCTAATAGACCAGTTACACAGTCTATTCATGATCAACCTCAACTCTATATCTACTCTTCACTTAATTTTTGATTTGGTTATTCCCCTCAACATGTATCTATCACAAAACTTCAATGTAAATAATAGTCATGTAAAAGCAGCAATAAGATATTTAGTATTGTTTAGTAAAAAGGTGAAAATTTATCATAAATGTTAAGCCCAAATATGAGTAAGGCAAATTACAGTACACAACAATACTCAAGAAAGCTTATGTAGTGTATGTGGAATCACATCAACCATTAGGTATTTGTAACTTTAAATTTATAACCACAACCCTTGATAAATTGACTCAACTTTTTTAGACTTTAAAGAACCCCTAAAGCTCATTTAAATATTTAAAGCTGAAACACAGTTTAATACACTATATACACAATTTCCTGAGTATCTGTAACCAGGTGTAACCCTGTGTAGCCTCATGTATGTAACTGAGTGTATATATCCCCATGTAACCCTGTGTAGCTATAGCCTCATGTAACCCTGTGTAGCCTCATGTAACCCTGTGTAGCTTCATGTAACACTGTGTAGTTTCATGTAACCCAGTGCATCCTCATGTAACCTTTTAACCCTTTGTATCATCATGTAACCTCGTGTAGCTTCACGTGTGATTGAAAATGGATCTTCCACACACATCCAATACTATGAACTGTGAAGATCACATATAAGCCTGAACTTCTTGCCAACCATTAATCCATGCTGGGTCTCTACTGAGCAAAATTCAAGTAACTAGCCTTTTCTCAGCTGAAGTTATAAATTGTCAAAGTTGGTAAACTGGATGTGTGTGGAATACCTCTTTTGCGAACCTGATCACATATGTGACCGGATGTGTGAAAAGGAGTCTTCCACACACATCCAATTCTCTGAACTTGAGAGCTATGGTGGTACTCACTACTGACCAAATTTCAAGTCAATATCTTTTTCCAATTTTATAAGTTATTAATTGTCAAAGTTAGTAAATTGGATGTGTGTGGAATACCCCTTTTCGCAAATCCGGTCACATATAACCAGGAACTCCGTGCATAACAATAGCCTTGTATCCTAATGTAACCCTGTGTAATGCTGTGTAGCTTCATGTAACCATGTTGTAACCCTGTGTAGCCTAATGTGTGTATCAACATGTAACCCAGTTTAGTCTTCAGTGTAACCTGTCCTTTGTAGCCTCCTAGCCGAATGTAATGCAATGTATTTTCATGTAACTCTGTGTAGCCTCATGTAACCCTATGTATCCTCATGTAAAGCTGTATATAACCTATGTAACCTCATGTAATGTGGTGAAGCCTCATGTAACCTGTATAATTATCCCTTTGTACCCTGATGTAACTTCATGTAGCCCTGTGTAGCCTCATGTAACCAAGTGTAACCTCATGTAACCCTTTGTATTTCCTCATGTAACTCTGTGTAGTCTCATGTAACCCTGTGTATTGCCTCATGTAACTCTTTGTAGCCCCATGTAACTCTGTGCAGCCTCATGTAACCCTTTGTAGCCTCATGCAACCCAATGTAGCTCTGTGCAGCCTCATGTAACCCAATGTAGCCTCATGTAACTTACATGAGGCTACATTGGGTTGCATGAGGCTGCATGAGGCTACAAAGGGTTACATGAGGCTAGACATGATATGGTTACATAAGGAGACATTGGGTTACATTAGGGTACACAGAGTTACATGAGGCAATACACAGGGTTACACGAGGCTACACAGGGTTAAATGAGACTGCACTGAGTTACATGAGCCTACAAAGAGTTACAAGAGGCTGCACAGAGTTACCTGATGCTACATTGGGTTTACAAAAGGTTACGTGAGGCTGTGTAGCCTCATGTAACCCAATGTAACATCACGTAACTCTGTGCAGCTCATTTAATCCTTTGTAGCCTCATGTAACTATGTCAGTCTCATGCAACCTTGTGTAGCCTCTGTATAACCTCGTGTAACCTTATGTAGCCTCATGTAACCTAGTGTAGCCTCATGTAACCCTTTGTAACCTCATCTAACTCTGTCAGTCTCATATGCAACCTTGTGCAGCCTCATGTAACTCTGTGTAGTGTCATGTAACCTCATGTAACCCAATGTATAGCCTTGTGTAACTCTGTGTAGCCTCATGTAACCCTTTGTAGCCTCATGTAATCCTGTGTAACATCGTGTGAGCCTGTGTAGTTTCATGTAACCCTATGTATAACCTCTGTGTAACCTCATGTAATCCTATGTATCCTTATCTAAATTTGTGTAGCCTCATGTAGCACAGTTAGGTTCATGTAACCCAGTGTAGCCTCATGTGACTCAGTGTAGCCTCATGTAACTCATGATCAGTGTAGCATCATGTAACTCAGTGTAGCCTCATGTAACCCAATACGGTGTAATGCTGTGTAGCCTCATGTAACTCTGTTTAGCCCCATGTAACCCAATGTATCCTCACGTATCCCTATATACAGCCTCATGTAACCTTGTGTAGCCTCATGTAACCCTGTGTACCCTCATATATATAATAATCCAGTGTAGCATCATGCAAAACTGTGTAGCCTCATATAATTATCCCAATGTAAATTTGTGTAGCTCCACGTAACCCAATTATCCTCATGTAACCCTGCGTATAACCTCATGTAACCTTGTGTAGCCTCAGGTAACTCTGTGTAGCTTCATGTAAGCTTGTGTAGCCTCATGTAATCCTCATGTAACCCTGTAAAGCTTCATGTATCCCAATGTAGCCTCATGCAACCTTGTGCAGTATCATGTAACCCAGTGTAGCCTCATGCAACCTTGTGCAGTATCATGTAACCCAGTGTAGCCACATGTAACCATGTGTAGCATCATGTAACTCTTTGTAGCTTTAATGTAAGCCAGTGTAGCCTTATGTAACTCTGTGTAGCCTCATGTAATCTTGTGTAGCCTGTTGTAGATGTTGATCGCAAGGTTTGTAAAGATTAACGGTACATTAAGTAAAGAATTTAATGGTTTAACAAATAATGTTCATGGCTTAACAACTAATGTTTATGACTTAATAAATAATGAAAAGTACTATATATAGAAATCTTGCACATTTTTGGGTAAACAATATGAAGGAAAATTATTTCCATTTCTATTTTTGGCAGTGTAATTAAAAACCTAAATTTTGATACAAATGGCATCTCAAAGTTCAGGTTTTGTGCCAAAATGTGTAACAGGACAACAAATGGCACATAATAGAGAAGATACTTGTTATTGTCTTGTCATTTGAGCATTATATATTAAATAATGTAAATTATTGATTAAAAGAGTCATTATTTATTTATGAAAATGTACATATGTATAAACCATGTACAGCAAACATATATAACCTAGTTTTTTATACTTATTATATTGTTATAATTTTGATACAAACGGCACCCCATAACCAAGAGCTGAAAAGTGCATTGCAATAGCATAATGGTATAAAAAGTTATGAGTGATAGAAGTCTGAAAAAGTAGGCAAAACTCATGTGCCCACATGCCCTATATTCGCAGGCCCGGTCACCATTGATGATGAAAATAATGTATGATCATGACATACAGAAATTATTATTCTGGTGTGTCCTTGGACACATGTGACCACAACATGGAAAATCATAAGGTGCACATGGGAATGGCAAGGAGAGAAATTACACTAAAAAACAACAAAACAAACAACAAGAAAGTAACATTAAAGGTTCACAACCACTGCACTCAGCACAGTTCCTCACCAGAAGTATTCTTTTAACAATTCCAGCAGTTTCAGTAGCTTTCGTAGCCTGTTAAATATAACATCACACAATGAGTTGTAAATAGTGGCTAAGGATACTTATTCTGATGGTATTAGTAACAGGGAGTTCCTAATCTGTCCATAATTACAATCTGTCAGAAATCTTCCTTAATGAAGCTTAGTCAGCTTTTGATCTTTTGCAATTTCCAAAATTAATAATCTAAAGGACATGTACAAGTCAGCCTTCATGAATGGTTGGTGACTCAGCCGAAAGACAGAGATTGGAAGCTATGCAACATAAAACTTGATCATTATTATTGGCTAAATTCATGCACATATCTAAACACTCAAACTCTAGCTAGGGACAATTGTAATTAACAGTGTTGAAGATCCATGTAAGTTCTATACTTAAGGTGAATCTAGCTGTGATTGTATTATAAGGTAAACAAAATTATCTGCATGTATGTATGCTCTAAATGTGAGCAATTGATAATAGTGTCGACACATGCAACATGTGTTAGTTCATGTGTCCATACAATTGATGCACATCAATTGGCCTTCACAAATTCTTCACATTTTAAAGTACTTTAATGTAAATTTGTAAGAAAAATGACAAACCTTACATAATACATAATATAACTACTCCAGTTTTAATATTGTTAGTCAGCTGGGGGGGACATATACAAAAACAATTTAGAATTCTAAAAACTAAAAATATTTAATGTATATGCAGTTCAGACTAATAAAAGTCTTCTTTGATCTTTTTCACAATGTTTGGATAATTGGCTTTTTGCAGAGCTTCGACTACTTTATCCCAAGATACATCACCAATCTCAAAATAAAGGTTGTACAAATCTCTCTTGCAATCATCGACATCACCCTTGTTTGATTTTTTGATGATCTCAAGTTTGGCACGGTTGTCGGTTGGCAGTAGATAGGCTCCAAACTTGTACCAGTCGACAAGATCATCCAAGTATGTGAACAGATCCGGAAGGGTTGGTTCTGTAAGACAATGAAAGTCTGTTAATGTAAAACATAAAAGTTAATGTGTACCACCTACTTTTGTTTGGAGCCTTCCTTAGAGCACCTCCTAGATGGAATTAATACATACCAGTCACTCTAAGTACAAACCATACAGCAATATTAAATTTTGCTACATAAGACCACTAAGGCAACAATTATGTTACTATATTATACCTAGATCTTTATGGATTAATTTAGCATACTTGTGTATATATTGCTCCATATAAGTATGATTCATTATTGGCTTCAAAGTCTACAACAGATGATAGATTTAAAATCATATAGTCATGGGAAAGGCCAAGGAAAGTTGTTGACATGAGGAGAATGGGAAAGAATTGTACAGCCAAAATATCTCACTATAAAGCACATTTGTATAATATGCATTAAAACTTACGGTAATTTGGTGATGCAAGCAACAAGTCATACTGTTCTAGAGAGACAACCTTGCCACTCCTTGGACATACCAATTCTTTGTCATTCTTAATTTCACTTAATCGAAGATGAGGAAACTGGCTGCCTTCATGATCAATGGGACACTCCAAATAGCCTATTGGTTCCAAAGCACATCGAATAAGTGATTGGTGGACTTCTTTGATGCATTTTTGTAGGTGATGAAAGAGCTGCTGGCACGAAGATACAACTTCTTGGAGCTCATCTTTGGAAAGGTTGTTTTTATCAACAGATATGTAGAGTTTGATAGAAGAGGTTTGTGTACACTGTTGTAAGGTGAAGCACTGCTTCTTTCCTTTAAATCTGAAGGAGCCAACCCCATGGTGTATACTAGAAAGGACAAAGAAAATAAGATTCTTATGAATCAAATAACACTACACCTACCTCTGAATATGGTGACCATGTTTATTGGACCAAATAACTATCTTCACCAAGGTTTGGCTGAAAGCATCTTCTGGGATAAACTTGTCAGGGAAATGGTAAAAAATTACAACATCTTCTGGCTTTCTTTTGTGAAATTTTGCTTCATTGTAAACAAGCATGGAGGGTACTAGGTACACAGCACCTTTCGTCGGAGTAGCGTAAGAGTCATCTTCATCTGTAAACTTTGTTTCTCTAGACACTTTAACTGCAAGATGAAACTTCTCCAAAAAACCAAGAACAATGCTCTTATCTTTTGAACGATTAGCACTTTTTAAGATGTCATCAAGAAGTGCTTCCTCTAGCAAACCATAGTTATCATAACGGTCACATACTCGTTGAAGTTTAGCAGAAGATGGCTGGCAATTATCAGTGGAGATCACTGTTGACACCAGGTTTGATACTTCTTGAGGTGAAATAAAAACATGATCTCTCAAATACTCTTCCTCGGGGTAATACAGCAATGTGCCTTTCATGGTGAAATGATTCAACACCTCATCCAAGCTTTCTTTCAGGCCAGCCTTGTCTGCAATATCTGCCGCTTCCTGTTTCGTTATAATGTTTTTGCTTTGTGATTCTCTCAGGATATCAGCTTCAAACTGCAAGTATGAGATTGGACATTCCAAAACCATGGTCGGTGCTGCAGCCTTCAATGTAATTCCTCTAAGAGCATCAAATATTTGTGGATCTCTTTCACTGTTATCAATGAAAAAAAAAGCCTCCCCCATGGCTAAAGATTGGGGCAAATGATCCATAAATGGTTTTCCAGAAAAGGATTTTATCAGAAAAAGTCTCATCTTTTCTCTCTGTGCATCAGAGAGACCTTTAGCATGTGTTGCCACCATCACAATGGTAGGAATGCGATTGGACATATATGTAGGGCCAACATCTTTCCCACAATGACAGTAGACAGACAACATTGCTGTTTCGATGGCTTTCAAGTTGGTTTGCATGCCTCTGGCTGCCACTTTCTCTTGGAACCTTGTTAGTCGTTGTCGACAGACCACTGGTTTGTTTAAATCTTGAGAGGCATTAAAAGCAATAAAAATCACATCTTCCTGGGCAAGAAATAAAATATGTATGGTATAGTATATTTCTTGCCCTCCCAGATCCAGCATTACTATGTTGACATCTTCAGTGTAGATCTCCTGGGTGTTGATTACCTCTCTGACTATTGCTGCATCTTTTTCTTCCATCTTCTGTGGCTGAAAGTGTTCCTTGCCACCATCATCTGTAGATTCCTCTTGATGTAGAAAGGGTCCTTTTGCAGGGGAGGAGGGCTTCTTAACACTCGGTGTAAATGCCTTGATGTAAGCCTTGATTTCACTTCTGAAATGCTTCGGTAATCTCTCAAGGTGATGTGCGATATCTGTCTGTTTCCATTTTGAAACGAACATACGATCTACAGTGCAAGAATGTAGATGAGCACCAACTGTGGATGGTTGTTGCGGTTGAAAATCTTTATTCAAAAGTGACCCTGCAGTGCTGGTTTTGCCAGCGCCTTCGGCACCTAAGAAAACCAGTTTAAATTTATTTGCAGGTCTTTTGCCTTTCTTCAGAGCTTCCTGATAGGCTTTGATGGTTCTGTCATCAAGAGGTGTTAGGTTTTTTCCTGCACCTACGCATAATCATTTAAGTACAATAATATTAATAGTACAATAATGTTAATAGTAATATAACATTACAAATATTATGAATCTATGTAATTAGAGCACAGCATATGCTGGAAATGAGCTGAGCAGGAGGGCCATATCGTCACTTTTATTGGTTAATGTTTGTCTTAAGGACTGAGATACTTTAACAGAGCAGTCACCATTAATTGAATCTTAATATTTACCTTTAATTAACAGAAGTCCATTATAGCATTAAAATTTTTCTGGGGTAATGTTCTTAGACCCTCTAGAATGATATCCACATCTACTGTATGCTTCAAACTCTACTATGCAACATTCATTGTCAAAATTCACCCCTCACTCTTCCACCACAACTGGTGTATATTTTAAAAGGAAAAATTAGGAATTTTAAGTTTGATTAGAAATCATATTAAAAAAAATAGGGAAACAAGGGAGGTAAATATACTAATGAACATTTAATCCCTAATTCAGTTATTGGCTTAAACTTGTTTGTTTACTTGTTTGTAACATTATTATGACTGGTGAACCTGTGTATACTAGTGCTCTGCAATATACTGGTAATGCCATTTATCATGATAAATCATCATAACCGATTGTCATACCATGACATCCTTTGATAACTGTAATATCGAAACGGTATATCGATGAAAACCAGTATAGAATTGATTTTAATCCAGCAAGCCTTTGGTGTTTAATTACCCAATATGTTGATGGTTTAGCAGACACACCCTAAACAAAAACGTGAGGTTCTCACATTACAATACATGCCTACTTGTACTGAACTATATATATTTTTGGTTTTTGGGATGCATACTGCTTCATACTAGGCCCAAGAAATGATGCAATAGTTACAATAAAAAGCTAACTATATATTGATATACCATGATATTTTCCTGTTACTAATACCATGTATTCAAATTTCAATACCGCCAAGCACTAGTGCATACCACCTCAAAGAAAAAAGATGTTGTCTGCAGGGTTAATGTTTTCACTTAAACATGTGTCCCACTTAACAATTACTGGCTTGAAAGTGAAATGGTCAATAAGGTTCTCTTTCAGCTATGTTCAGTACGTTACACAGTGAAACAAATGAAGAACAGTATGAAAAGCACCTCCAGTCACCACAGAAAATATGGATGATTCCTGTTTTGTGCTACTGCAAATTGATACCTTGGGAAGTATCAACAGAAAGAAATGGGACACAAAGGAGGACAAAGGTAAGTTTATGATGTGTGCATTGTAAGTACTACAATATGCCAAAAGACACGTCTTTGGACGAAGTGACATCGAATAGTGAAAAAATCAAGCCCATAGCCTTAGCTGTAATTGAGTTATGCTTGTCTGAAGGCAACAGGCAGGCAGGTAGTTGGACAGTAGAAAATCCCATTGCACGTTTTTTAAATTTTTGTGACAACCTATTGAAAGCATTTAGGATTGTACAGAAGACACTTTTGGGCTTGGTTATACTACTGTCACGGTGCCAGGATGGTATCGTGAAGCTAGTTTTTGGGTGGCCAGAAAGACCCAAACCACTGTGATCCTTAATATACAGTACTACCATACTGTATGATAAGCCAATCTCAAATTTGGTAAAAAGATACATATATATTATACTTACCGCGTGTTTATACTGCAGATCGCTCTGGATGAGATCGCTTCAGTGCAATCCAGATCGATTTGTGAGCCCCGTTTATACTGTGAAAGTGAGCTCGCTCCAATCTGTAAAAAAACCTAAACCCACAATCATAATTTGCATCGAAGTAAAGGTTGTTGAGAGTAAAAAGGATTTTTGCTCTCTGAATCGCCAGGTTAGTAAGCATGATAAAGTCTAAAGTGTTGGCTTCGATGTTGGCGACTACTCTCAACTCCGTGTAGTTAGTTAACTATTGATTCACACGCGTACATGTTTGCTTTGAGCCCTTGTGTTGTTCTTGAAGCTGTGTTTCCTTATCGTCGCCTAAATACTTTGCTGTTGCTTCATTTCATCATTACAGTCGCCATTTTAGCTGTAACTGTCGGTGGGGACTATTCTACGGAACGGAACGGAACGGAACGGAACGGAATGATGGACTAAACCACGGAATGGAACGCTTTCTCAAATTGAAGCTTGCAACTTACCATTGCTGAAACTTCCCTTATAAGTTAGCGGTGGCATCTCCAGTGGGTGGTTAAACATAAGATAAAAAGAATTAACGGATCGATTGTGGGTTTTTGTTGGTTGTCATTAGTAACGAAGTATTATTGTGGGATGAGCTGCATCAGTGATATTCATCCATACGGAAGGGAACTTTATGTGAGCTGTTTTTCTTATTTAGACTTTAGAAAACAGTCTGGGCCGGTCTTTCAAGTCATAAGTCCGTGTATAAATAAAGCAAGCAGGAAGATACTGGTAACAGGAAAGAGCCAGCTGAATTAAAACTTGAAGAATTTTGTGCAGTGTGTGAGGAGCAAATATTTTGGCAGACCGCAAGGAGGGTATATTCTGCAAACATCACTGAAGTGTATGCATGGAGTTATTTATATATTAACAGCTGGTGCCGTGGACTAATGCCGTATTCAATACTGAGCTGATTTTATCTGTTGCACAATTCAAGGATGTGTCTGACTGCTAGCCTTGAATCAGGCTAAATGCCAAAACTCCAAGATCAGCCAAATCTCTATTATAAGCCACATGTGAAACCATGCCCATAGCCACCAGGCAAACGTGATTTGGACCAGGATGTGTGTGTAATTTCAATGTATCTAGTCAGACCTGAAATGGAACACTCACATTACTTACATACCACCTAAGAATCCTAGGATTTCTTAAGTGTAACATTTCACATGCTTCACTTCAAACAAAACAGGTTAAATTTGTTCGTCTATTTTCAAGTGATTCCCAGTCCAGCTGGTCCATGAAATTAAAATGGGATCACATGTATTTGTTACAGTGCGGGCTGTCCTGTGTTGGATCTACTCTAGAGTTGAGATTTCAAGGTAGACTCACTGCCAATGTACTGACACTAGTACTGTTGTAGCATGTTTAAGTGGAGGACAAATGAAATAGTAATGCTAGATTATTTATGTATACAAATTTTTCATAATGAAATTGATATCCCATTTTGATTTGTACTTCCACTTTGCAACATATTCAAGAGCAAGAAGCTACCACACTTAATCTCCAACCACTGTCATTAATTAACCAAGATCTCACTAGTCTGTAATTTACCTTACTGTAGTGATTTTATTGCTTCATCTGTATGTTTTCTTCATTTTCCTTTGAAGTTGTACCAAGAGTTCATAATAAGGTGGAGAGTGTCTAACTTGAATGCATTCACCTAACACCCTGCTTAAAGTAACACCTCGGCCTTATTTCAGAACATACACAGTAAAAACAAACTAGTGAACGTCACTACTAAATGTAGTGAACGTCACTACAAAAAGTAGTGAACGTCACTACTTAAAAGTAGTGAGTATTGTGGCAGAGCAATTCACTACTAAATTTTTACAGTGTAGGCTTTACCTTCTTTAGCAGCAGTAATCAACAGTTTTCTATCCCCCAGTAAAGGTGTTGATTTGATGAAAGGTGAACTTTACGCAGGGTGTTTGTACAAGCCATACTGAGAGTTAGACACTCTCCCCCATACACATCAGTATTATGAACTCTTGGTTGTACAGTATAGGTAAACAAAGATAAGTTTCTCTCCCATCTTATTCTAGGATTTCTATTGACAAGGAAAATTCAATTATTTGTATACAGGCTCAAAATTGAGAAAATATAAAGAAAGTGAATTAATATTATACAGTCAGTTTGCTTTTGGATATTTAATGTCTCCAACCACAACAAAATTCGATGAATCCATGCATCTCATCACTGGTCGTCTGAACATTCTGAAAGTGATACCTCACTCAATCAACCATATATTCTGTTTATTAGACTGAATAAAGTCATGATTACCTAAACAATCGCTTAATTAATGTTTTATAATTATCCTATTCCATTTTCCTGGACTGAGGTTCCACTGATAAAATGCAATTTCAGCAATGATAGCAGCTAGCCAAGCTGCAAGTTGATTCAGAAAGCATTCCATTCTGTAAAATAGACCCCATCCAGAATTCAACTCAGTACTCAGGCTGAGATATCTGACAATAGTCCACTACTCTGTTAATGAATCATTGATGTTCACACAATATAGCCTCCTTGAGGTATCTGAATGTTTGCTCCTCACACACTGCACAAAATTCCTTTAGATTCTACTTAGACTGAGTTGATTCAGCTTGTCACCATACTTGTTTCCTTTGTAGTGTAGCTATACACATACTGATTTATGCCGATTAGAAAGGGCTGGGCCTCAGACTGTACATTCTAAAGTCAAGTAAGTAAACATAACTCACATCAGTACTAGTAAAAACAAGTCATGCATTAAGTTCCCTACTTGATATATCCGAAGATAAACACACTGAGTCAGGATATGCATGCTATATTATTGGAACGAAAAATGATCAGCGGCGCGGCGCTTCCAAAAAAAGTTGACGGTGAACGACTATCGAAGATTTACGAAAATTCCATATAAAAGTACTTAGTCTCGCGTGGCCAGACCGCTTTTTTTCCGTATATTGGGTGGGGAAAAAAGGGTCTGGTGCAACTCCAATAGCTGTTTACTTCTGAGTCGTCCCCACATTCCAGGGACGCTAATTGAATAACATTGGTCACAAAGGAGGTGCCATGACGTCAGTAAAACTATGAAGTATTCCTACACTCCTGCTCCGGTTGTGAGTCTTGTTACACGATAAGGATTAACTTTCAAGACGCTATAAAAGAGACATCGGAGCAAATTAAGATTCGTTTAAAGGATAAACAGATCTCTAGTTAACTTACTGACGTCATGGCACCTCGTTTGTGACCAATGTTATTCAATTAGCGTCCCCGGAATGTGGGGACGGCTTAGAAGTAAACAGCTATTGGAGTTGCACCAGACCCTTTTTTCCCCACCCAATATACGGGAAAAATCGGTCTGGCCACGCGAGACTAAAAAGTACTGGGTAGTGAATGCGGCTCGAAGTATAACTCGCCTTTTAAGCTACAAGCAGGTTTTCTGTTGTCGTGAACGATTACCACAAGGCCACGAAAAACTCATATAAAAGTATGGGCAGTGAATGAATGTTCGAACTGGAACTCGCCACTAAAGCCACGGGCCTGCTTCTTCTCGCCGGATGTACTACTTCTTAGGTAGAAGGATATGTCACTTAGTAAGAATTGCTCGTAACTGATCTACCGTCCATGTAATGAATCGATTCGCATTCCGTTCACCGTCATGACGTATGAAAAAATCACGTGTTCATTAGAATGTATTCGGCAGTGCATATCCTCTATTAGTACTTCGTTACTAATGACAACCAACAAGAACCCACAATCGATCCTTAAATTCGTTTTATCTTTCTTGGGGTACGTTTGATTACCTGCTGGAAGTGCCACTGATAACTTGTACAGCAATGGTAAACTGCAAGCTTCAATCTGAGAAAGCATTCCGTTCCGCAGTTTAGTCCATCATTCCGTTCCGTTCCGTTCCGTTCCGTTCCGTTCCGTAGAATAGACCCCACCTAACTGTCCGTACTTTTATTCCGTTTATTAGAGTTAAATCGAACTGCAAGGTCACAACTGTTTACACGCAGATGTCAGTCGAATTGAATCGAACTGGACCACCTCAGGTAGGTAGCCCCATTCGAATTTGCATGGCTCGATTCGGCATGTGTTTACACTGAAGCGCTAATCGGCCCGGATCGAATTACCCCACAATAGCTCGAATTCTACGTCTAGTGTAAACACGCTGTTAGATGTGGGAAAATCCCTCTTTGGCTGGTAGCTAGTTATAAACAATGCCAAGGTAACTAGAGACTCTTCCACATACAGCTACATATTAGGGCTGAGCGATACTGCCATTTTAGTATCACGATCAATACTAAAGCCACTATTCACGATACTGAATAGTTCACGATACTTACAAATAAGTCAATCATAGCTGGTGCTACATAGCATATTGCTCAGCATTCCTGCAGGAAGTCCTTATAGGTGATAGCAAACTAGCCACTATCATCATTGTAACAGTTATTGTAACATTTGCTTTGAGGTTGTTATGGTGTTCACACCTCTCTGCAGGGGAAACCAGATGGGTGGACTTAATCATTTACAAGGATTCTTAGCCTAGTACTGCATAACAAATGGATTTTCAATAACAATAATGTACAGGCATGGTATCACGATAGTTAATAATAAAATATCGCGATATCGATACTTTCAAAATATTGCGATATATCGCTAAAACGGTAGTATCGCTCAGCCCTACTACATATGCCATGGTGTGTAGCTATACAATCATGTTTCTTGTTTCACAACTTCCCTATATCATTTTAAATTAACAATCTAATGTACTTTATTTTCTAAGTGACCTTCTCAGCAAAAACCCACCTAGTACACACAACTTTGGAACTCTTATTTTCTTAGCATTATCTACAGTGTCCAAGAAATAGATCACCAAAGTTTCAGCTTAATGTGGTGAGTAATTTGTGGAATTACAGTGCTATATACTCAGTATGAAGAGCAAGGAAATCAATTTGCACAGCGATTATGCTGAAAACAAACTACAGAACAACAAAAGCTTACATTTGCAGCCATAACTTCCGTTAGCAACCTAATCCAGGTTTTAATTTGGGTGCGACTTGGAACTTTCAAAAACTGTTATTTCATCATTTTGGTAGATGATTTTAACATCAATCTACTTTCTCCTTCAAGTGCTCAATCTCATTATACAAATTTATTATCTGATTTCAGTTTGATTTAACATGTTTACCAGCCTACTCGTGTACATTACAACTCAGCTATCCTTATTGATCATGTTATTGTTAGTGACATATTAAACATTAGTTAGTCAATTCAGGCAATTGGTGTTGGTGACCATAATGTGCAGATAGTGGATTTTGAAGTTAACATTTTGTGTAGAGTTCCTAGAACTATATGGACTCGGTCACTGAAGAAATGTGATTGGAATCAAGTGAGAGTCGCTTTAAGCTCTGCTCTTTGGCATATAATTTCTGTGGGCATAGTGGTTTTCCTGCATGCCTCTGTGTGGACAAAGAATAAGGCCATTCCAACCGCATGCAAATACCACACATGCAACATCATTATGCAATAAGCCATAAAGAATAATCAAGCTACCTAGCTCATGATATTTATCAAAGCTGCATGATGTTTTAGTATTAAAAGTGCCCAATAACACTATCCCTATCCTTTAGTATCCAATCCTACAATGAGTTAGCAACAGTGAATGTACTAGTTACAACACTGGAACATGTACGTGCATCACAAAACACAGCGAGATGACAGACATGAGCTATCAACAAATCTGTCAAAAGATGTGCTTGGGAACTCATATATGTACTTGCCTACATGTGGCAAGTTAAGGGTGCTAACGGGTTTTTGAAGCCATTCAAGGGACAACCTACATAACCACATGCAGCTGTTACATCATAATTGGCAATATTACGCATACTCAAAGTATCCGTGTTAGGCAGCCGTGTTTTGTGCCAAAGGGATTGGCCAAGAAACAGCCTGTTTCGTTTGAAAACCATCACGAAAATGATCGTCTGGGTGTCCAAGAGTGACAATAGAGTGAATTAGCCTGAAAGTTAGTGCTAGTTTTGAAGATACGTGCGAACACAAGCTGATTTGTAGCCAGCACACGTTCTTCCTGCGTTTTCTCGAGTGATAGTGTACGCTGGTAAGTTATATTTGCATTGTACACCTGTTCTTAGGTAGTGACAATGTTCCAGCTGGATTTATCACACATAACAAGACTAGTCTCGTCCTCGCAGACCCTTCTCTCCGGGGTGGCGCTTATCGATTAGAGATTATAAGCGCCCCCTTCGAGAGGGTCTGGTGAAATGCCCATGCCTTTTTTCTCCAGAGAATCGCCAACTTTGGCGAGTGCTAATTGGTCCGTAATAGTTTCACAGGAGGCGTTGATAATGGAGTGGTATATCGTAGCCACAAAACTATCGTTTTTGGCGGGAGTTTTTTTGTCGACCTCGTGTCAGGAGTACTGGGAGTATATACGAAGCAGAAGGACGAGATGGACACCTCTTGTATACTACAAGCCTTATCTGATGTGTCTTCTGAATTAAATATTCAGTTAAAGGATCAACAAGTAGAAGCGATTTTAAAGTTTTGTCAAGGCCATGATGTATTTGTGTCGTTGCCAACTGGCTTTGGCAAATCGATGATTTATGGCTTATTGCCACTACTGTTTGATAAGATGAGAGGTAAGTCGACCTGCTTTATGATTGCCATGTTTTTAAACTTCATAATCATGTTTTTAAACTTCATAATAACAGCTCAACCAGGAAGCATTGTTGTTTGTGTGAGCCCATTGATAGCAATCATGAAAGAACAAGCAGCAAGATTCAGTGCTTTAGGAATATCTGCTGAGTTTGTAGGCGAGGATCAAACTGATCCTAGAGTGAAGTCAAGGGTTTTGAGAGGAAACATACAACTGTTATTTATAAGCCCTGAGAATTTGTTGTGCAATTGGGTATATCGGAACATGCTTCTAACAGATCAGTACAAGAAGTCACTCGTTTGCGTTGCTGTTGATGAGGCACACTGTGTCAAGACTTGGTAAACTAAAAGTACCGTAGTGTTGCTAACTGTTATTTTTTTGTACAGGGGAGATAAATTCCGTACTGCATTTGCTCAAATAGGAGAAGTAAGATGTCTCATACCCAGCAGTGTCAATGTTATGGCACTCACAGCCACTTCTACCATTGAAACATTTCAAGTTGTTTTACAGCGACTGTCTCTGTTTAACCCAGTAACTGTTGCCGTGTCACCAAACAGAGGAAACATAAAGTTACTAGTGCAGCCGTCTAAATCATTAAAGGAGTTTGGCGCAACCATTGTCCAGGAGCTTAAAGCCAAGAGAAAAAGATACCCCAAAACTGTGATTTTCACCCGCAGCTACCTAGATTGCACTAACCTGTTTTTGACTATGGCATGTTCCTTGCGGAAGGATATAACTTTTCCTGCAGGATATCCTAACCTGTTGAAGTATCGTTTGATAACCATGTATACACGTGCTACTACTGACAAGATGAAGAGCAAGATTATGGCCTCTTTTACACAAGAAAGCAGCACTCTTCGTATAGTCATTGCCACAACATCCTTTAGTATGGGTATAGACATTCCAGACATCCGTCAGATCATTCACTGGGGCCCTCCAACTGATATAGAACAATACGTTCAAGAAATTGGACGTGCAGGCCGAGATGGAAAGGAATCTTTGGCTATACTTATGTTTGAAAAAGCCAATAGATTTACTAAACAAGCCATGAGGATATATGCTGAGTGCAAAACAGAATGCCGACGTAAAAACCTATTTGGAAATTTTATTCAATACATTCATAACACAGACCCACATTGTAAATGCTGTGACATATGTGACATGATTTGTGATTGTACAATTTGTACTTCAATCTCATTTTGATTTTTGAATTGTAAAAATTACAATTTGTAAGCACCATACTTATTCATTACAACCATATAATAATACAACTCATAATATTATTACAAATGCTGTGGTGTGTGAAAGTGTGATTGCACAATTTGTAAAATGCCTTCAACGTGTATGATTTGTGAATTACAAAATTACATTTTGTAAGTACCATACTTTTCAATTATCCAAGCCTTGATTTCTTTCTTGGAATACTGCTGCAATACACTTTTAATATGTTTATATGCAGCTGGTTTTCTACCCAAACTTGCAAAAACTCTTCGTTCTTGAAGTTGTTCAACCATTTTAGCACACTCTTTGTGAAATGCTGGCCTTGTGTGTCGTCCTGATTCTTGATATAATCCTGTCTGTGATGTTATATTGCCGCAGACTTGATGAACAATGCCTACAGATTGTGCAGCAAGACGGAGAGCCTTTGGTGTAACATTAGAATGCAGTCCTCTGATCATTCCCTTTAGGCGGTGATTTAAGTGTTCTAAATGTAAGTCACACGATACATTACATCCACGGTATCCTTTTGTATTAATACATCTCGACCACTTCAATTGTGTCGCTTGTCTTTCAGAGAATAAGCAGTGATACTGAGTCAAAAGAATGACAACTTCTTTGCAATAGTTGAAGCATCTTCCAGCCTTAAAGACATTTAAAATAAACTTGTAGTATGTCAATATTCTGTCACCATCGCCTTCTCGTATTGCGTCATCAAATCCATGCCATAGAAGCACAAGATTCAGCACTTGCAAAGCATACAAAAATACTTTATCAGTTTTCCTCACTTTAACGTCTGGGTCAAAGGTAACAAACTGTAGTACAATTTCTTTAGCCAGATTCTCTACAGAATCGTATGGAGTTGCTGATAAAATTTCCTTAGCTGCAGCTACCACATGTGCATGTAGAATCATCAAGAAGAAATCTTCACATCCTTTCATACATTTTTCAGGGTCTACTTTCGCTGCAAAATTTACAAGAACTTTCAGTTGTGGCAAACTTCCCTTCTGCCGAAGCAGAGACGAATGAAAGAGTTTCCGATAAATAACCTATAGAAAAATAGAAAAATATCACCATGCAATATACACCTGTATACAGTATGCAGTGAACAACAGAACCTCTGATGCGAGAATAACCCACAAAGTTGTTGTGCTTTTTGCCCTTAAAGTAAAAAGATAACTTTCCAAAATGTGGTCTCCTTTACAAGAGGGTGATTTAATTAGAGAGAGGTTCCATTGTGTTTTGGATGACAAATAACATACTTTACACAGACATAATTTGGCATGCCAGTCTTCTGAAACTGGTACAAGACCATAAAGACGAGATGTCTTTGTGTCCATGTCACAACGGGCAGCAGCACTTCCCCGACAGCGAGCAGCAGTAACCTGATCACCGCCCACTAACAGTTGATGAAATGTTTCACCTAGGATTTCCTCATTTTCTTCCTCAGGTAATAAAAAATGAGTAACTGTGGTCTTTCCAGGTACTAAGGTGTGAAGTTTATCCATAATGTGGCACATTTCATCCACCCTATTCTCATTCTTGTCTATTATACCTAAGGGTACCTGTGCGATGATAAATATCACATGTGAAGTTTGTTACAAAAAATCTGCGACCTACCACATTGGACTTGGATGACATTTCTTTCTCATATTTGCATTTAATGTGAGACTGAACATCCTTTGCTTGAGAAGAGAACTGTGGAAGATGACGAACTAGAATTCTGTTAAAGAAATCATATAAATAATAACAAAACCAAAAATATTCTACCTGGAAATCAGAGTAACAGCATCACTTTGTAACTGAGCAATATCTTCCTGGTTTATGAGACGTTTTTCAGCATCAACTTCCATATTAGGAGTAGCATCTGAGAACGATGACAAATTTACCCGGTCGAGTGCGGCATAATAATGAAAACAGTGAAGTGACTGGGTACTCTTGTCTGATCTGCTAAAAGAGGGTCGAACATTTTTATCTATATTGTCACCCACAAGTTTGAATCCATGCCATTTTGGGAGTGTAGAAGATGTCTGTTGAACACTCTCCGGTTCAATATTTCCTACATGACTTGCATTAGTTGAACTGGTAGGGGCAGTACTGGTAACAACACTATCTTTATTACTAATAGGGTTCATGGGTGAACCAGTGTGACTTTCCATGGCAGATAAACGACTTTCAACGGCTGGAAAGGAAGACATATCGTGCAAACTATCATTTCCAGCACTGGCAATATCTTCTTCACAAGTGGGTGGAAAACTAAAATCATACTCACTATCTGTGTCAGATCCATTATCATTGTTACTTTCTTCATCCTCATCATTACAATACATAGTCCAAGAACTAGATGCTTCATCCACATCGTCACCTGCATCTACATCATCAACTGTGTCTACATCATCAACTGCATCCACATCATCAACTGCGTCTAAATCATCATCATGCTCAGCTAACTCATTTTCTTGTGACACCCATCCTAAAACACTCATTATAGCAGAGCCCAATCCACTGTTATTGTCATAGTCCAAATCATCTGGGTTTACTTCAAAATCATCCTAATATATATATATATATATTCAAAATTTGTAATGATACATAATATTATACATAATATTGTACCGGAAGAAGTTGGGTTAGTTTGTCCTTCCATGTCTGAGGTGATGCATCATAATCTTCAACTAGGTCATCAATCACATTAAGGGTTGACTTGTGGCACATACACAACATGAATGGTTGCAACAATTTGTACACCTAAGGAAATATGATCAATACAACAATATAATAGAATTCTGTACCTCTTTATGAACGGCATTCCCATATAAAAACACAGAAAAGACTCTCTGAACTAATGATAGTTTATCATTTCGGCACTTAACCATCATTGCGATCCACACAGATATCAAGGCATGATTGTTTGCAGCTTTTGGGTTGATCAATTGAAGTAGCTTAACTAAAGATGGCGTGTGGTGTTTCAGATCAGCAAATACTTTATCCCATGAAAAATTCATAATATTCTTTTTATCTCCCTTGAGTATGCTATTCGTTTTGTCTGAACAAATAAAAGCAATTTCTTCCTGTATCCTTTTACCCACAGCTTTCAAAGCTTCATCTATGTGCGAATCAACAAATGATGATGCTAGAGAAGGGTAGCTCTTGTAGGCCATCTTTTTGACTGGCTCTTTTCTTGATGGTGTCATCTCTATTGTTCGTGATCCACTTTTATACTTGATGGTAACCTATAACAAAAGTAATAATGAAGGAATAGAACAAACCAATAGTATGCTTACATCAACATCCACCTCAAACGACTCATCAGCGTTGTTTGTCACACTCTCTTCTGGCTCTGATGGGTCTAAAGTGTCCGCCGCTTGAATCACTGAAGACGTTTCTGATGTGTTGTTTGCTGGCTCAAGCAATTCTGCCGATTCCTCCCTATCTACATCAGACAAAGTCCGCTTGCTTCTGTTGGATCTTTGTGACATTGATTGTTGAAGGTGTCCTTTAACTTCCTCTTGTATAACAGCAATCTCTGCCATCTTCTTATTCCAATTCTTCAGATTCATTAAACAACAATAGCACAATTTACCATCAGTTGGCAACAAAGACCGTGGTAACTCAAAAGTCTCAACAAACTTCTCTAATATTTTTCTCTCAGTGGCACAACTTATCCCGGTGTATATCTTTTCTTTTCCCTTCCCTTTCAAGTCTGGTGAATCAAAACAGGCACGGCACAAACAACAACCACTAGGCGTAACCATCTCTCCAGTCAGTTAGGGTACTCCGGCCACGAGGTCCACAAGGCAACTGAGACAGCAACTCCCACCAAAAACGATAGTTTTGTGGCTACGATATACCACTCCATTATCAACGCCTCCTGTGAAACTATTACGGACCAATTAGCACTCGCCAAAGTTGGCGATTCTCTGGAGAAAAAAGGTATGGGCATTTCACCAGACCCTCTCGAAGGGGGCGCTTATAATCTCTAATCGATAAGCGCCACCCCGGAGAGAAGGGTCTGCGAGGACGAGACTATGGTGAACCTGCATTTAAAATTGTCTGAAAGTGAAGTATCCACTGCGCTTCATTGTCAGCTATGTATGTTCAACCTGTTACACAGTATTTCAAATCAAGAACTATTTGAAAAGTACCTCTGCAATCCACGCATACTGAAAGAAATGGTGCCGTGTGCCCGTTATGTCTAAAAAGTAAAGTATCCATTACACTTGGTTGTCGGCTATGTTCAACCCATTACACAGCAGTACAAATCAAGAACTGTTTGAAAAGCACCCTGCAATCAAAAAAATCACTATGAAAAATACCATAGAACCTTAACAAAATATGGACAATTCTGTTATGAAGGGAAGCCATCACGTGGTACTGCCAAATCAACACTTCGCTGTCAGCAAAGATGAATGGAACACAAAGGAGGACACTGGTAAGTCCATGAAGAATGCATTGTTCATACTGCAGTATGCTAAAAGGAACCTCTCAGGCCGAAGTGACATCAAACAGTGAAAAATCAAGCCAATAGCCTTAGCCATTATCAAGTTATGCTTGTCTGAAGGTATCAGTTAGTTACTTAGTCAGTAGAAATTTCCATTAAATAAATTGTTTTTAAAACTCCGTAGCAACTTGTTGAAAGTGTTTCAGGTCAATCTGAAAGCTTGTTTGGGCTTAGATTTACCTAACCAATACTGCCTCATTGTCGTCTGGGAAAATTGAGGCTGGTTTTTGGGTGACGTTCTATACAGTACTATATGATTATGAGCATGTAAAATGGATTGGAGGGTGTGAGGTGACTCATTTAACCAAAGTAGTTTCATGTGGCTAGACCACTTTGGGCAAGGGAAAATGGGAAGCAATCTGACTAGCTAGTAGACCAGTAAAATGTTAATGGGTTTTGTGTTATGAATATTACACATCTGATGTCAGGTACTCAGTCACAATTGTAGTAGCTTTGAGCCACAGTTACATTTTAGCATTGAGGAAATATCCCTACTAATAATCAAAATATCTACATGTCATTGAGGATGTAGCTATGTATTTTGTGCTGATTCACCATGATATAGTAGCATATAAATTATGCAGACAACACAAGTATATTATTTAAAAGATCCATACTAGTTATATGTGAACAGTTAAAGACATTACTATATTGTAGCTAAAGTTATTGAGTAACTATAAACATTGTTCTCTGCTGTAATTCCTATAATATATGAGATATCAGTGAAGACAGCTTGATGGTAATGATACATCCATACCTTATTATTGAGTAAACTCAAACATTTATTACTTGCTTTTATTATCCTTGTTGATTATCAGTACTGGAGGAGCTATAGCAACAAAACATCAAACAAAAGGGAATACCATAGAAATACACCTATTACTATTGGATAGTTATTGTCACTGTCCAAAAAAACCTGGACCCATAGCTTACTTTGCCTTACAAGTATTAAACTCACCAAGTGTCCTAGTTAAGTCATCCAGTACATCATCATCACTTTCCTCTAGCACTTTAAGGAATCCATTGTACTTGGAGCCATAGCCAATATTCAAACTACGTATCAACACGTCATCAAGGAGGTAATTCATCCTGTCCTTCTCTAGCGGTTTGGCCTCCATTATTGTCTTGTCATCGAGGGTGATTACTCTCTTAGCATAAAGACTTGGGAGCAGTTTATTAACTGGACTATTTGCCAACACATCATATTGCTCTCTGATCTTATCAAGAGCAGTGAAGCAGTCACCATAGTAATCTGAGTACAAACAGAACATATAATTTACTAAGTACATACGTAGGGACATTACAACAACTACTGGTTCTGTAAATTGCAATTTGAGACAAAAAACATGCTTCATTATAACAGGAAGCTTTTGGGTAAGATGGGTAAGATAATCAACTCACTTGATTTATCAGCTGGCAACAAATCAGTATAATAATTAGCAGGTACCTCCTTATCTTCTTTGAATGGACAACAAATTGGTGTACCAATCATGTCAAAGAGGATGTGAATGGTGGTACAATGAGAGCAGGGAATGTATTTAAATGGTTTCTTCTCAGCTGGCATAAACACCTCCATGATCTTATTCAGTTGCTGATCAACAAACTGGATCAACCCCCATCTTTCTTGTAAACTATTAACATCATCCCCGACTGTAGTGATTGTCAACTGGACACCTTGTGTTTGTCCATCTTCATATCGATTGACATAATATTTCTGACTAGCACCCAATCGTAGCCCCACCTTGCCATGTCTCATCCTACAACAACAACATCACAACTTGATGATGTATGTAATACTTACCATAGTAGTCGACTACCCACTGTCTCATTGCGACGAACACATTCCACTATTAGCTGATTCAGAAGGTTAGTAGGAACAAAGCCTCCTTCAAAAAGGTAAAATATAATCTTTTCTTGTTTCGTGTGTGGAGGGTTTTTCCCATCATCATGATGCACAAACGAAGGAACTATGAAAGTGTCACCAAAGTTGTCTGGTGATGGTAAGCGCTCCTCAGTAAACCAAGTAGTAGCAGTGACTCGAGCTACCAAGTGGAAACAAAGTAAAATAGCCAGCACCTGATCTTTGGTGATCCTCACAGCACTGGGGTAGTCAGAATGAAATTTCTGTACCATGTGACCAAACAGATTTCCACCAAGAATACCATAGTTAGTAAGCCGTTCCCAAGCCTTGTCATGGATACCACCAGTGGCATAAGTGTGAGCAGTGATCACATAGCTGAACAGTTTGGCCAACCAGTGGGGAGAGAGGATGACAAGATTTCTAAGTGATGGAATCTTGCTAAAGTACAGGATTACTCTCTTGTTGTGAAGGTAACTTAGCAGCCCTTCAAATTCCATGCTATGTTCAGATACAGGGAACCCACAATTTATGGCTATGTCCAGTAAATCTAATCGTGATATTACCTGATCTTTGTGTAACAATAGATTCTGCTCAATTTTAAGGTAAACAACTGGTTCTTTCTTTTTAAGGGAGGGGGCAACGCTAACAACAGTGGATTTTAAGCGTTCTATTTCTTCATCTGGAATCTTGTTACTGACAAAAAAGCAATATTTTTCCAAGTAGGCCATTATACCATTTTCTTTTCCAATCAACTGTTTAAGATATGGTTTATTACGTAACTCTCTTTCAAGTTGTGGCAGTTTTCTCTTCTGTGCCAACTTGCGAGCCTCCTTGATGTCACAGTGAAGTAAATCGATGTGAGTACCAGCCAACAATGCCATTGGTCCTTGTGGAGGATCAACCACTGGACGCATTGAGGTAATGGTATGAAGCCAGTAATGTAAGCTTGATATATTAGTGTGGCATTCTGGAGGAAGAGGGGACCCTTCACGTGGCTTAATCTCATCATCTAACTTCATAGAGGCATTAAATGTAATGATTGGTACTCCATTTTCAGACATAAAAACAGAGTGGGTGTTGTGAAATATGACCTGGCCAGCGTAATCCCATGCCACAACATTAATGCTGTCAAGATCATACTGAACTGCATGGCTGGAAACCGCTTCTAAATCTTGTGTATTTAATGTTGGCAAAGCAACCTTAGGAGTACCAGAATTGGTAGAAGGTATTGCAGTAGCAGAAGATATGGCAGGGGGTGATGCATCAGAGGATTCAGAAAATAAAGAGTTGCTGGAATTGGTAGGCTTAGGCTTTAGTGGAGCTCCAAGAGTAGGCTGTAATTTTGATTCCAACATTTCATTTGCAGTTTTTCGAATTTCATGGATAAATTGACCATAAAGGTGGGCATTTTTATCTGATAGAGTAATTCTTTTCCAACCTTTGGCAAACACTTTACAAATTTGGGTTTCAGCACCATCTGTTGCTGGCCGGTTCTCTACAAACTGTTCACCAAGGAAAGTAGAAATTAGAGAAGTCTTGCCGGTGTTCTCCGTCCCTATTAGTAACACTGCCAAGTCTCTAGGGAATGCTGTCCCTTGTCTTAGAGCCAACTGGTATGCTAACTCCATCATTTTTTCTGTAATAGATACCAGTGTAAATTTTAAAAAATATGCTATAATTTAGGGATCCAAGTGATAAAAAAGTTGTGAAACAAGATAATATGAATGATGGTATTATTTAACCTTTAATAATTAAATTCACTGATTTGTTTAGATTTGTTATAGGCAAGCTATGATATACATGTGTGACTATTCTGTATTAGAATATCAAACATGGCTGTTGTAGTGACTAATTATTAGAGTATCTCAAGTGGTATGCAGACTAGACTATATGGCATGCTCTATTTTTCACCGTGCTACCAATAAGAGGTATGTACGTATTTGTGAACAGATTTTACAAAACCAATCTAAATTGCATATCAAGCAAATCAAACTAACACCACCAGTGGATAGATTACTAGTTTTAACACTCAGTATTACTTTGGCTGGTTTTAAGAGACATCTTTTCTGGGTGATATGGTGATCTTGAATGGCAGTTTCTGGCCTTGTGAAGGACTTGGTTAGGCAAGAATTAGCGGTTTATTGGTGATGGCCTGATACTGTTGACCAAATGTTTGATTTCGCTGCATATTAGCCACATGGCTTTTCTGTAGGTTTAATGCTATTTGCCTTTAGATACACTGAGACTCTTAAGACATTTCTAGGGTTTTTTAGAGGCAGCATTATGGCGAATACCTTGGGGTGATTCCTACCTACTTGTACTGTTCTTATTATTCTCTGTAAGTTTTGCATATGGAGCAATCAGTAACACTGTCTACAAGTCATTAATACAGTGGAATCAGCCTTAGCGACCACCTGTACAGAAAGGCTACCTCTCTATAAAAGCCAACTATAAATCTCCCAAATGATAAGTTTACAACTAATTCACTCGTCTAATGCAGCCACCTTCATATTGAGGCCAAGAAATTTTGGTCTGAAGGTCACTGGGTTAGACAGGTTCCACTGCACTGTCAAGATATTGCATATCATATAGCCTAAATATTTTGCTATGGGATTTCGTTTTCAGATGAAGAACAGTACAAGAAGCAATCCTTACACTACTCACTACAAAATTGTTCACGTGAACAGTCACATGATAGCTAGCATGAAGCCACCACTGCACTTACAAAAGGAGAAAAAAGGTGGATCCATGCTTCATATGTGACCCAGTCTGGGAAAACCGGTTGTATAGACTATTTAAAGGTATCAAGTAATGCCAGTTTTAAGTATTTAGTGTGTTGTAGCTTGCCAATGGTTGAAGCTATGCGGGCGAAATTTTCACACATTTTATACCAATTCTTACCCTCCAGAGCATCCACTGTGCAAGTAGCCAACAACTAAGTTTCCCGCCATTTTAGAAAGTTTTAAAATCAAGGTTGACTGTATCAAGCAAGTTGCAAAAGTGGTGGGAGGTGGGGGGGCTAGAAGGTGGTGTTAAAAATTGAAAAGGAAGGTGTAGGGATGAATTAGGACAAGCTTTGGGCCATTGAGGTCTCAAAATTGGCTAAAATAAAAGGAAATTCACAGCAGAGGTACTTATTCAACACCACAGAGCTGTACAGCCACATATAGTCATCCCCAGGCTGACCAGAGCTCCATTAAGCCCCCAAACCACATGTACGGATTGCCACTGGGCTTGGGAAAAGCAGCCAGCAAAACCAGACCACTCAAGTCTAGCTGATTTTGATTGTGGAATTAGATAGTTTATTCATGTAGCTTTGTGTCCTGGGTGAAAAATCAAATCTGCTGACATGAGCGATAAGACCTGTTTACTCAGACTGGGTCACATATATTCAATCTGCAGCAGTAGGCAAAAAATAATTGAAGTGAGACAGTGAAGATATCAAATGTTACAAGGATCATCCCGAAAATTTTGCACGCCACCCAATATTCCGCTTTTAAAAATCAACCTAGAGACATCTTGCATGACAAAAATCACCTTTATGGAATAGTACTAGTCCATATAATATAGTATATTAAAAATTATAAATTTAAAAATGAAGTAGGGATCCAAGCAGTAAAAAGTAGTGAAACAAGAGATGAACGATAGTAGCTATTACAGCATAGCTCGGTAGAAAATTATGGTATAGCAATTATTTTGTGTCCAATGCCAAAGTAGGGATTTCCCACCGAGCTATGTTGTAATAGCTACTATTGTTCATCTCTTGTTTCACTACTTTTTATCGCTTGGATCCCTGCTTCATTTTTAAATTTATTATTTTTAGTATACTAATATGTTTAATTTTTGTTAAAGCATACAGCTAGCTATAAACATGTGACTGTTCTATTAGTGTAACTGCTGTATTAGAGTATCTTGAGTCATTCTGCAAAGATGTGCACTTGTCCAAAAGTGGTGTGGTCATCGTGATTTCAATCGATTATTAGAACCAGCCTTCCAACTTGAAGGTGTGTGGTCACTGACTAGCTATTCATCATCTAGCGTACAAGGGGTGTGTCATCGTGGTTTCAATCGATAGATCGATAATGCGTACAATAAAGAATGGGCGTTATCTTGTGACCTATTGTGAAGATACAGGTAGGTATCTAGTACCAGTACCTCAGTACAGTAGCATAGTCAAAGCGCCTTAAATAATCTTGTGGCGTCTATTATGCTGTTTAAAGAAAGTGTTGATACGGAAAATTAATTCCTCGATATGGTTTCGTCGTATGAAGAAGACAAGCATCCTGACTGAAGATGAAAGAAGAGACAAGGCGCAGAGGACCTACACTTGTCGGAACCCTAAAAGGCACATCCCACTGGTGAGTTTGTTATTGTGGGATAAAAAAGTGT
The DNA here is from genome assembly GCF_963678975.1 of Dysidea avara. Taxonomy (NCBI): domain Eukaryota; kingdom Metazoa; phylum Porifera; class Demospongiae; order Dictyoceratida; family Dysideidae; genus Dysidea; species Dysidea avara. The sequence continues at coordinate 47,967,899 of NC_089275.1, read as the reverse complement.
CCATGCGCTGCTTCGTTTGGCCTCTAGCCTTGCAACTGCGGTCAGTGAGTGAGGCAGTGAGGCTAAAATTCGAGTTTTGGCGATTTAAAAAAAATTATATCCAGCCACCTGTAAGTGTTTTGTTGCATTTGATGCTGTTTTATCATACAGTACAATAGTAACTGTATAATAGGGACCACAAAGGAGTAGGCGCGGCCCACGAAATAACACCACCCAAAAACCAGCCTCAATTTTCCCAGATGACCATAAGGCACTATTGGTTAGGTAAAACTAAGCCCAAACAAGCTCTCAGATTGACCCGAAATGCTTTCAACAAGTTGCTACGGAATTTTAAAAATTTTTTATTCAACTAAATTTTCTAGTGACTGACTGACTGAGTAACTGACTGATGCCTCCAGACAAGCGTAACTCGATAACGGCTAAGGCTACGGGATTGATTTTTTCACTGTTCGACGTCGCTTTGGCCCAAGAGGTGCCTTTTGGCATACCGCAGTACATACAATGCATTCTTCATGGGCTTACCAGTCTCCTCCTTTGTGTGCCATTCATCTTTGCTGACAGCAAAAGGTGTCGATTTGGTGGTAGCACGTGATGGCTTCCCTTCGAAACAGAAATCGTCTGTATTTTCATAGTGGCTATTATGATTGCAGAGGTGCTTTTCAAACAGTTCTTGATTCATACTGCTGTGTAACGGGTTGAACATAACCGACAGCAAAGTGTAATGGACACTTCACTTTTCAAACAATGATTAATATAATTGGTAGGCGTGGCACTATTTCTTTCTTTTGGTATGTGTGGATTGTAGAGGTGTCTTTCGAACAGTTCTTGATTCGAAATGCTGTGTAACAGGTTGAACATAGCTGACAATGAAGCGTAATGGATACTTCACTTTTCAGACAATAATTGATATAGACAGAGTGCGCGGCACCATTTCAGATGCGGTAAGCGTGGGTTCACCAGTCATAATAAAATTATTCACAAAAAAGTTAACAAACAAGTACACAAAAAAAATTGGCATTTTCAACTAGAGTAGGGACCTTAGCACATAGATAAAAAGTACTGAAACAAGCTGGAGTAGCCCATGATATTAAATCACAGTAAAACAATAAGAAGTGTTACATCCCTACTGTGCTCAAGATACCGTTACGGACATGCACAGTATGGATATAACACTTCTTATTGTTTTACTGTGGTTTAATATCATGGACTACTCCAACTTGTTTCAGTGCTTTCTTTGGATGTGCTATGGTCCCTACTCTAGTTGAATTTTTTTGTTTACTTGTGTATTACATGGGCTAGTACTATTTCGTAAAGGTGATTTTGGTCACATAAAATGTCTCTAGGGTGATTTTTAAAGGCAGAATTTTGGGCAGCGTGCAAAAGTTTCACTGCAATCCCTACTTAAACGGTACAACCATACTGTTTGATATAATACAGCATTAAATATAACAAAGCATTTACTGGTGGCCGGATATAGAATGTTGAAAAATCGCCAAAACTCAAATTTTGTCTCACTGCCTGACTGCCTGCCTGCTTGCCTGACCACAGTCACAAGGCTAGATGCCAATTGAAGCAGTGCATAGCCCCCATTTTATGCTACAAATAACAAATTCACTGATGGGATGTGCCTTTTGGGGTTTTGACAAGTGTAGGCCCTCTACGCCTTGTCTTTTCTTTTATCTTCAATCAGACTATTTGCCTTCTTCTTCATCCAACGAAACCATAGTAAGGTGTTAATTTTCCATATCAACACTTTCTTTCAGCAGCATATTTAGAATTATTTCAGAGCTGGATTTTAGAAGCGCTTCAGTCCTGGCGCTACTATAAGAGGTACACGTGTACTAGCTAGATACTGCAACTTCATGATTGGGTTCGCGATAGGTTCACGACCACACCCATCAAATAAAGATCTAGGTGGATAGAGTAGAGACTACACCTCTTAGCAATCTAGCTATTTACTTATAACAGTACTGAACAAGATTACCTCGGTCTAACTAGCTGCACGCCCCTTGGCTGACTCAAGATACCCCAATACTCTAATACAACAGTCATCTACAATATTCTAATAGAACAGTCACATCTAGCTGTGCTACAACAAAACAGGAAACAAACTAGCTTTTTTAAAAAAACTGTTAATTTAAAATGAAGTAGGGAACTATGCAATAAAAATGAGTGAAATAAGAAATGAATGATGGTATTACAGATAGATCGGTGGAAAGTCCCCACTTTGGCATTGTAATATAATTATGTCAAAGTAGGGATTTCCCACTGAGCTACGTATGCTGTAATACTGTCATTCATCTCTTGTTTCAATACTTTTTATTGCTTGGATATCTACTTCATTTTTAAATTAACATTTTTTTAAAACTACTAGTTGAATATGAACCAGTAGCGGTTGAAGGCATTTATTTGTGTAAAAGAATTCGGTAAATTAAATCTCTATAGTAACTTGTCAGAGACAGCATCTTTTTCGCATCTTGGTTGTTTTAGTACAAATATTATTTCTTTTTCACATGTAAAGCCTCACAGCCAGCTTTGCTTTTACTCACTTGTCTTCTTTAGAAATATATAGAAATCAAGTAAACATTGAAAAAGAGGATATAGGGTTGCATTTTTCACCGTGTGGATAGTCTATGGGCCTGAGGGTTTTCTAAATCCCATAGAACCCATTGGTTCTTGACATCTAACTTATTTAGATTATAACTCGTTATTGTACCTTGAGATGACAGCTGCTTGTAAATGAGAAATGTATCGTCAATTACTAGAAACAAGCTGTCTCTAATTCAGCATGGATATTGTTGCTACCTATTTAAGTGCCCATGCATTGCCAATGTTACAGGCACATACTATGTTTCAAAGCACAACTAATTGGACTGCAAGGACTTAACAGTGTAAACAAGAAATGTAGTGTTTATTAGTACAAACAAGCCCATTACACCTCCTTCTAATTCAGTACAGCTATTATTAGCCATTTAAATGCCCATGCATTATCAATGTTACAGGCATGTAATTGCCGTGTTTCGTATCACCTCAGAACATGGTCTCTATTTGGACATGAGCATGGTACTATGAGATTTAGAGACCACGTTTTCAGCCAATCAAACTTCAGTATCAAACTTGTTGTAATGATTAGTAACACCACAATATCAGCAAGGTTCTGCTATGTTCAATCATCTTTTCCAAATCTTGATCATGTGATAGCAACCCATGCTTTGTTGTTGTTTCTTGTCATAACTCTGTAGCTAGTACTTCCACCTGTACCAAACTATAAAGGATAACCTATCCACGTAACCATTTTCAGCATCTTTCCATTAATAGTTTATCTTGTAGGCATTAACAACTCTGAGACGGTTATCATATACAAATTAACTCAGTACCACAATTCAACTATAAATCCTTCCAATGTTTGCCCTAGGGCTTGGGAATATATATCACGCAAATTCTTTGTGGCCACTACTTACAACTAATGAGAATATAGCATCTGGGGATACAGCCCCAGATGCTATGCTTCTACTATGTTCAATCAGGCTCAACACACATATACAGTGTTACTTTTTTTTACAGTATTCACAAAAACTACCATGGTAAAATTGTATAACAAATATGTGATCACTGTAGCTATACATATACTGGAATTTTGGAAAAGAGTTTAGCACTCCCATATAGTGATATTATAAATCGATTCCTGTATGGAACTCCCTTGATCCTAGGACCACCACACACCTTTTATTTGTATAACTAATGTCTATGCTCAGCAGAATTTCGCAGTGAGAATATAATTGGAACAATATTTAAATGAGCAAGGGCGTAGCCAGAAAATATTAAAGGCAATTAAGGCACACACAAATAATTTATTAGAATAACTTGATCTCAATTTCTCTATTGAAATCAATTTTACCAAACAGTAGTCTTGGTTGTGTCTCAATAGTATGCCACTAATGATTGTGCTACTGTTATAACACATATGGTATCTGTTGTATACAGTGTACTGAACAATGGTGAATTCCATTATATGTAAAGTAGCATTCTCATCACTACACTCACGAGCATTGCTAAAGTCATCATGTTGATAGTATCTAATCCAAAACAGCCAAGCTGTAAAAAAAGAGTGCGGCCCTCAAAAAGGCTATGGTGAAAAAAGATGTAAAATCCAAGGTGGCGGCCAAGAAATGGCTGTGATGGTAGGTTAATGGTAAAAATTTTAATAACAACAATTCAGGTGAATTTTGTGCCAAGACCAAGCGGCACCAAATTCATCTGAATTGTCGTTATTAAAATTTTTACCATTAACCTACCATCACAGCCATTTCTTGGCCGCCACCTTGGATTTTACATCTTTTTTCACCATAGCCTTTTTGAGGGCCGCACTCTTTTTTTACAGCTTGGCTGTTTTGGATTAGATTTCACTTCTTTTTGTATTTGTATCTTTGGGACTTTTTAAACCTATCTTTTTTTCTTTACCACAGGAAGAAGAAAAGATGAAGCAGATGTACTTTAAATATTTCTGATTTTATCAGTAAATGTACAAATTATGTATATAATACATATATTTATTACAGAACTCTCCATGGTGGTTTCTTTGTAACTGAACACTCTACAAGGTGACATCTTCTAGCTGCTCTCTCTACAGGGTAAATTGTTTGTAGCTGAACTCTCTACAAGGAAATTTCTTCTAGCTGAACTCTCTACAGGGTGATTTGTTTGTAGCTAAATTCTGTACAGGTGATTTGTTTGCAGCTGAGCTCTTTACAGAATGGTTTCTTTGTAGCTGAACTCTCTACAAGGTAACTTCTTCTAACTGATCTTTCTACAGGGGAATCTGTTTGTGGCTGAATTTTCTACAGGGTGATTTCTTTGCAGCTGAACTCTCTACATGGTGGTTTCTTTGTAGCTGAACTCTCTACAAGGTAATTTCCTCTAGCTCATCTCTCTACAGGGTGATTTGTTTGTAGCTGAATTCTCTACATGGTGTTTTCTTTGTAACTGAACTCTCTACAAGGTCACTTCTTCTACCTGATCTTTCTACAGGGTTATTTGTTTGTACCTGAATTTTGTACAGGTGATTTGTTTGCAGCTGAGCTCTTTACAGAATGGTTTGTTTGTAACTTAACTCTCTACAAGGTGACTTCTTCTAGCTGATCTTTCTACAGGGTGGTTTGTTGTTTGTAGCTGAACTATCTACAAGGTAACATCTTCTAGCTGATGTCTGTACAAGGTATAGTTTATAGCTGAACTCTCTACATGGTGGTTTAGTTGTAACTAAACTCTCTACAAGGTGATTTCTTCTAGCTGATCTTTCTACAGGGTGATTTGTTTGTAGCTGAACTCTCTACAAAGAAACTTCTTCTAGCTGATCTTTCTACAGGGAGATTTGTTTGTAGCTGAGCTATCTACAAGATAACTTCTTCTAGCTGATCTCTCTACAGGGAGATTTGTTTGTAGCTGAACTCTCTACAGGTGATTTGTTTGCAGCTGAACTCTCTACATGATGGTTTCTTTGTAGCTGAACTCCCTAATACAAGGTAACTTCTTCTAGCTGAACTCTCTACATGGTGGTTTGTGTGTAGCTGAACTCTCTACAAGGTGACTTCTTCTAGCTGATCTTTCTACAGGGTGATTTGTTGGTAGATGAACTATCTACAAGGTAACATCTTCTAGCTAATCTCTCTACAGGGAGATTTATTTGTAGCTGAACTATCTACAAGATAACTTCTTCTAGCTGATCTCTCTACAGGGTGATTTGTTTGTAGCTGAATTCTGTATATAGGTGATTTGTTTGCAGCTGAGCTCTTTAAAGAATGGTGTCTTGGTAGCTGAACTCTCTACAAGGTAACTTCGTCTGGCTGAACTCTGTACGTGGTGGTTTGTTTGTAGCTGAATTCTCTACATGGTGGTTTCTGTGTAACGGAACTCTCTACAAGGTAACTCCTTCTAGCTACAGGGTGATTTAATTGTAGCTGAATTCAGTACAGGTGATTTGTTTGCAGCTGAGCTCTTTACAGAATGGTTTGTTTGTAACTTAACTCTCTACAAGGTGACTTCTTCTAGCTGATCTTTCTACAGGGTGGTTTGTTGTTTGTAGCTGAACTATCTACAAGGTAACATCTTCTAGGAGCTCTCTCTACAGGGTGAATTGTTTGTAGCTGAACTCTCTATAGGGTTATCTGTTTGTAGAACTCTCTACAGGATGGTGTCTTTGTAGCTGCTCTCTCTATGGGGTGACTTGTTTCTAGCTGATCTCTCTGCAGGGTGATCTGTTCGTAGCTGAACTTTCTACAGGATGATTTGTTTGCAGCTGAACTCTTTATATGATGGTTTCTTTGTAGATGAGCTCTGTACAAGGTAACTTCTTCTAGCTGATTTCTCTATATAGGGTGACTTGTTTGTAGATGAACGATCTGCAGAGTGATTTGTTTGTAGTTGAACTCTCTACAAGGTGATCCTTCTAGCTGATCTCTCTACAGGATGACTTTTTCTAGCTGAACTCTCTACAGGGTGATCTGTTCATAGCTGCACTCTCTACAGGGTGATATGTTTGCAGCTGAACTCTCTACATGGTGGTTCCTTTGTAACTAAACTCTCTATAAGGTGATGACTTGTAGCTGATCTCTCTACTGGATGACTAATTGTTTCTAGCTGATCTCTCTATAGAGTTATAACTTTCTCTATAGAGTTATAACATGTTTGTATAGCTGAACTCTTTACAGAGTGGTTTTTTTGATTGGTTGCTGAACTCTCCAGCTACACAGTGACTTGTTTGTACTACAGAGTGACTTGTTTGTAGCTGAAGTCTCTACAGAGTGACTTACTTGTAACTGAACATTGCATAAAGTAACTTGTTTGTAGTTGATCTAGATGAACTCTCTGCTGGGTAGCTATTTTGTAGCTGAACCCTTTACGCAGTGACTTGCTTGTAGCTGAATTCTCTACAGAGTGACTTGTTGTCTCTACAAGGTGACTTGTTTATAGCTGAATTCTTTTCAGTGTGACTTATAATGTTCTGAATCTCTACAGCAACATATTTGTAGCTGAACTCTCTACAGGGTGACTTGCTTGTAGCTGAATTGTCTATAAGATTAACTGATTGTAGCTGAACTCCCTACAGAATAACTTGCAATGTCATATAATTCTGTAGTGGAGTAAGTTATATACGTAGCTGAATGCTCTATTAGAGTGACTGTTCTATTAGAGTATCTCGATCTCGCATATGCTACACGTAGTTGGCTTTGGAATCATAACTCAGTGGTTTATAATCCGATTCTTCTGTACTACTGCAAGGAATATCTATGATAATTATTCCAGCTACACACCGATTTTCAGCTCACTGCTCTAAGCGGTTTGCCTGGTAGGCGTGAAAACTAATAGTTTTTTTTTCTCATAAAAATCGATCGCGTAATTGTGACACAGGTTGGGTTTTGTGTCATATCTCGATGGCCTTTAACTGGATTCCTTTAAAACCACAAAAAGGCACTCCTACGATAGTTACTCCATCTGCATAGCAATTTTCAGCTCATTCCTTCAAGCGGTTCACCCTGTGGGCGTGACAGACCTTCGACCTTATATTACGAAAATAATTGGTCATAACTCCGTGAATGTTGATCGGATTCCTACCAAACTTGGTACTGAGATTCGCTTTATAGTCCGGTAGATAAAACTTATAACCCGGAAAAAATGGTATAAAAGAAAGTTTGGTATCATTTTAAAGCTCTTTTCTCATAGAACAACATATCCAAAGTCCCAAAAAATCCCCCTTGGGGAATTTGTTTTATATCAGTTTAAAATTTTCCGGTGTTTTCAATCAGTATGTGCAAAGAACAAGCAGTTGCTAACAATCGTGACTGGATCTGGAAGAACCCCACATGTCAGTACTAGTTCATTTTTTTGTATTTCCATTTTCTTTAGATAGCCAAGGAATGGTAAACTGAAGTTTCAGCTATAGAAGCCAAGCACTTTTGAAGTGACAGTGCTACAAAGTGGTAATAACAGAACTAAAATCAATTTGTACAGTGACAATAAAGAATATAAACTACAGGCACTTAATTAAATGGTCATAACTTACGATTGCAGTCTTCTACCAAGATGCCACTTACATCATCAAATTTTCCATGAACAGGTGAATCCATTGCTGGGTAAGTTTTGTCTTCCAGGCCCTTCCTACAACCATCGCCAGGCAAAATTGACAATGTGAGAACAAAACTATGGTGATCTGCTTGTTCAACACAAGGCAGACTAATGCTCATACTTTTTGTCTCCTTGGGGGTACAGACATCAAACAAAGATTTCCAAACTCCTATTGCTTTGGGGATCACGATGCTATCAAGGTTTGTGCTGTTAGTATCTTCCTTCATTGAGAAAGAAGCGCTCAAACAATTCCAAAATATTTCACCCAATGGCATTGCATTCATAAATCAGGGGAAAACCACGGCTATTTTACACGATTACACATGAAACTACAAATTGTGACTATAAAGTATAGCTACATGTATAACAACTATGATATGACTATAACAACGAGAGTACAATTATGGGAAAGGAGGAGTCATCATCCAAACCTTGTGAGCCCGATATCATAAAAATAATCCTGGCGTAGTTTGTTCAGCATGAACACACTGAAAGTTATTGATGTAAGTTTCTCCTAGCCACTTTGGATGGAACTACGATCAGTAATGGGTCTAAGAATTGATCTCGGAATTGATGGTGCAAAGGGTGTCCTTATCCCAAAAGATTCCACAACTATAGTGGAATGAAATGACCTCCTCTTAAAAGCTATTACTCTAAACACTGAGTTCAATAGCAGAGACTTGTTCACAAATGATTTGTAGTAATTGTGTTGACAAATTGTGACCGAATCTGCAAGAATCCCACATGTTAGTGTAAACCTAATTTTACAGTAGCTACCTATAGAATGCAGGAGTTATATTTGATCCTGATTATCAACATAGCTATCCTGCCTATTTTGGTGTCTCTGTCTGCAGTATACTACTCAGTCTGCATATAATCTCCTTCTCTGCTTCCTGTGCTGCCCATGGGGTGGCTGCTGCAGCTGGATAGGTGGCTAAGGATACTACTGAATCAGAAGCATCTGGCTCCTATGAATAAGCAGCTAAAGAAAATTTCTGATCTTTTAACTAGCAAACTGATGTAGACATGGTGTGGCCGGCTAATAGTTTTACTCAATAGGATGCCTCACTCTGCTGCTGGAATTTACACCAGATATAGGTAGTCACCTATCAGTTGCAAGCTTTCTTGCACCTTTTCATTTGGAAACAACTGGCCTAGTGCCTGTCTATAAGATGCTAAAAGACATACTGTAATTTATGGTTGATTTTATTCTACAAAGTTACAGGGGAAGCCTTAGCTAAGACTTCTTAGCATAGTGATAATCGGAAAGCTGTTTTTCAAAATGATAGCATTGTGCACAGTTGTCCTTCACTATACCAGCAACAAAGAAAAGCTGCACATTACATATATAGGTAATCCTGCAAGCTAACATGTTATGTATGTGTAAGTTAGACAGTTTATGCCTCCGCCTTCCATTCAATGATAAGAAGCTACTGCTAGCTCAATGCATTCTGTTTTGACTTAAAGAGCTATGTAAAAGCAGTTAGTTTTGATTACATGCCTTCTGCACTGCAGCATGCTACTGATATTAGCTCCTAATCTCACATCCTCCTGATTACTTGAACTGTGCATTAGTTGAATCATAGAAATATTGGTTTCACAAACCTTACTTGGATCTCTGAGATCAATGCATGCTGAGATGTAGTGCAGATGTTTGGTTATTCAGAGTATATGTATCTCAGCCTTCCCTGGTGCCATCAGCTTTTAAACTACGTAACAAAAGCTAATTACCTGCAGCTTTCTTTACAACAGCTGTGTCATTATCATCAGTATCAGGATTAAGAAAACACTTTCAAAACTGCAGCACTCCCTTTAAAGGGTTTGATGCTACAGTATGTGCCTTCATCCTTTATATTGCTCACAGTTTGCCTCTCTCGAAATACTGATTTAAATCACTGGTCATATGGTGCCATATTTTACCATAAAATCATTCTGGTCATTTGATATTGAAGATGTACTGACATACTCTGATCTTGAGAAATATTACACACTGCAGTTTTATTTGAAAATGACAAAAAAAGCATGATCAATATTTTGATTATTGTGTAGCTATAACAAGATCGGTGCTTATGGTTACATACGTAACTACATTTTTTATGAATGCATCTCACACAGGCTAAAGTTTAATGCAATCATTTACTTATTCGTAACAGGAAGTGAATATCTGTATATTAATGTATTTATCAATATTATTCTCCTCCTCTCCCCTTACAAGAATAATAGAGGGTGATAGTAGCTAGCCATGGCTTCTGAGCCTATGTACATATTATGGTCATAGTGATTATAGTGCTATCGTGTTCTACTGTATTCAAACAATGCCCCTACAGTAGCCCAAGTATATAAGTGCATGGGGATATGATGGCAAATGATGCAATGTGCGTAGGGAATCTGATTGTATAATAGTCAAATCTCTTACTATGGTTCCTGGAAGGTGAAGCTGATCACGCATTTACAGTAACACATTTGAAAGACGTGCACTTAGTGGCATGGGTGGATATTTACCTTGAGACATCCAGTGTCAGAGAGGTACTCACACTACTGTTGACAAACTTTGTATCAGCCATTTTGAATTAAAATCATTTATGTCATCTGCCATGTACAGCTATCACAATATACTTTGTTCAGTTTTCCATTGGGAATGTACGTGATTATACAGATGTATCAATATAAAATTTACAATAATCATGTCATGATACCAATATTAAAATATTCATAAGGACCATCAAAGAGACAACATCCAAACATTACTAAGACAAGGGACTCCATACTCACTAAATCCATTAACAGTGGAGCCCTAGTGTATACACCAATGGAAGAACATGCCCTACAAATACAGTGGATAGCTGATCAAAGCAATGAAAATCCCAGACATGCAACCATGAAGCAAACCTAAAACTACCAAATACTCATCCCTCACTTAGTGGACAAAAGAAAAGCCAAAGGCTTATAAAAGATAATAGCTTCGTGAGCTAATTGTGATGGGTGCATCTAAAAGTGGCATGTTCAATCTCACAAATGTGCTGGCCATATACATGAGATTTGATATTGTCATGTTTCTTTAAGACAAAATATAAGAGATGAAGTTGTTGGAGGAAGCAAGAGGATTGAAATTTTACTGTTATTCCTTTTTAGAGGTAAAATTGTAATCATAGAGGTTCACAGGAAATTCAGAAACCGTCCTTCATAAGTAGGTTAAATGTAGAGTGTACTTTACACGGAGGGTCCTTTAAGCACTGCATGTACATGTACAAACTTATTTTCACCAGCTATCACTTAGACTTGCCAATTCCAAACTAATGCATATGCACAACCATAGCACTGTGCTTGTGATCCATTTTTCCTCAAATATCAACTCAACAAGTAGGCTGTAGCTGGTGATTACTATTCTATTAGACACCAGCTGTCAACCATTTGTTACAGAAATTACATGCAAACATTTAAACAACAGTAAAAAAAATTCCCCAAGATGGATTTTTTGGGATTTTGGATATGTTATTCTCCATTAAATTTCACACAGAATGATACCAAAACTTCTTTTATACCATTTTTTTCCGGGTACATGACCTTTTTTGCATTTGACTACCGGACTATTAATGAGCCCTTTAAGTGTACCAAATTTCAGCCCGATTGGAGCACGAATTCGCGTTTTATGGCGGATTTTGCAAAGTGTGCGAAAAGAAGTAGAAGAAGAAAAAAACGAAGAAAAAAAACCCAAACTTTGGCCGCTCTTATCTCAGAAATGGCTGGAGCGATTTTCTTCAAATTAGGAATGTGGATTCCCCTACCTAGCCGGCACTTCTGTAGCAACTTTGGTTTCAATCGGATAAGGAATCACGGAGCTACAAAAGTGTGAAAATCGCGTTTACTTTCTTCCTGTAAATATACTCACGGTGTGGCACGCCGGCTACTTGGGCCACACGACACACTACCGTGTGTCTTGATATGTACCATGAGCATTGGAATTGGAGGGAGGGGCAGTGATGTAGCCAGGGAAAAATTTACTGAGGCAAAGTTTATACACTGACCTAATTGAGAGGGTCTGCTTCTGACTCAACTGATTCACAAACACTTTCAAGCATGGGTGGTACAGCATTTGCTGGTTGACTCTCTGGTCGGATGGAAGAAACTGTCTCAGAAGACTACATGTCATAAGTAATGCTCCAGCTTAGTTAATGCTACAGTATACCATGCTTCAATTATTAGACTAGTTTAATTGCATTCAACATAAAAAAAACTGACTAGATATTTTGAGTGGTCAGATATTTTTATTGATCTGATGTGATATTTAAGTCAGAGATTATCTCTTTGAACTGCATATAATGCTAAGCAAGTCAAGCTAAGGAGTCTGGGTGCATGCTCCCTCAAGGAAATTTTTGAAATAATATGCTTTGACTTGGCATGTGGAGGCTATTTTTACTGCTTATGCATGCATGATATGCATGATCAATTAGCTCAATGCAATGCCATGCAGTTGACTCATTGGAACTTTTAAAAAGTAAAGACAGTTAACATCAATATAGATGATATAGACCAAGCAGTGTAACAAGAGCTGTGGCTATAATCTGTACTGAATGCTCTATTAGAGTATATTACAATGACTGCACTATTGGAGTATCTCGATCTTTTTCATACAAATTCAAGTAGCTGAAAAGTGGTCCAACCAATGCCAGACCTTGCCATCGTGGGTTTTAGTACTACAGCCATGTGTGGTACAGTTATGTTGTTCAGTAATGTTTGAGTAGAAACTTTGGGATGCCAAAACTCAGGCCTGCTCAGCCTGAATTGTTGAGCATTTTACCGCCGAGGCAGCTGCCTCAATTGTTTCAGTGGTAGCTATGCTACTACTGGGGGGGGGGGGGGGGGGGGCATGGCCCCACACTATTTTTCAAGAGTATGTTTTGGTCTCCACACTTTGGGGCCAAGTACTGTAGCTCAGGCTGCCAAAGTGACACATTCACAGAAATACATACCTCCATATGAGAAGACATGCAACCACCACAGAACAGCACAGTCTTTTGCGGCAGCACCAGTCTGTAGTGACTGCACAGCAACTATCAAGCCATCTACTGTATTAAACCCAAAAGTGCCTGTAATTATATTTCTGTTTAGTCCTGGCACATGATATCTGCTGTTCAAATATTTTTCTGGAACTCGTGCAGTAGTGAGAAATTTAAACAGTAGAAAGATTGCTACATTTTTGGCATTATCCATGATGGCAAATACATAGTTAGTTTGAAGGTGGCAACAGATCTAAGAGGGTGGTCATTTGCAGCGGCACCTAGTACAAATATAGAATATTGTAAATCATATAAAATTCTGAGAAGAGTTGGATACCCAGGTCCCCTGGTGCCGGGTCCACTGTTTTTACCTACCCAAATACAACCACATAGCTGCAACATATCACCAGGCTGTGGCTATTACAGCAGCTGGTAATACAGGTACACAAAGGGGAGGTGACTTTGGTAAATCCTTGGGGTGGTATCTCCTAGCAACCAAGTGACAGTTATTGTTAGCACTACAAATAAACACTTGTGTCCACCCAAAAAATCTTTATGGTCAGAAATCATGCCATTTGTGCAGATTCTGTCTGTTGACTGACCATTCATTTAAGGACAGAGTATAGTCAATTTAAACATTATAAATTTTACATCGCGTCCGCCTGCTAGTGTAAGACCTATAATCTCGGTAGTAACATGTTCTAGCTTACTTTACCAGTTACATCAATTTTCATATCACAAAAGCTTTGGACATTAACAATACATACTTTGTTATGGAAATGTACCAAAAGTACATAAAATGGTTTAAAAGGTACAATATGGCAGTGATTTTGGATGATTTCTAAATACCAGTGACATGAGTTACAAAGTGGTGACCACAAAATATGGTCTGTCACATAGTTACTCACACACCTCTATATTATTGTGGCAGTGGATATATTCACTTTTCAGAATTTCTGTTACTAGTTTATTATTTCTCCCAGTGCATAATGTGCATGTACCTTTTGGGTTCCGACAAGTGTGTGCCCTATGCTCCTTGTCTATTCTTTTATCTTCAATCATGAAACCACATTGAGGGATCAATTTTTCATATCAACACTTTCCTTACACAGCATTTAGATGCCACAAAATTATTTAAAGATCTTACACTACTATAAAGGGTACTGGACACTTGGTATATACCTGTAACTTCACAATAGGTCCTGAGACCACACCCATTCACAATCTTGGTTAATTAATAATGACTGAGTGCAGAGACCACATCTCACATCTATTTACTCGAACACAATGACCACACTTCTTATTGGTCTAGCAGTATGGTAGTACTGTTAAAGTAGGTATCTCCCATAAGTGATGTGCAGTGCCTAAAATTCTGCTTTTAAAAATCATCCTAGAGACATCTTACACAACAACAATCACCTGTATGGTTTAGTCCATCTCACATCAAATACAGCATTAAAAACAAGAAAATAGTGCTGAGCGGTATCATCTTTTACTATCATGGTATGGTATTGCAGTTCAATAATGTAATATGACTAAATTATTGTTTAACCACATGCTATCTTGTTTAGCAGGTTGATAGTGCTCAGGAGCTGAAAGTAAAGACAGTTTTGTATAAATTGTGTTTTTAAGTGAAATAATTTTATGTATGATGTATTACAATTTATGTCCAAATAAACCGAAAACCTTGAAGTGGGTAAGAATATAGTTAAAACAAGTTACAACAACAATGTGTATGCATTACCAAATGCCAATCATGACATATCTAGCCATTTAAGTTTGTGGCCAAAAATATCATATTGTTGACTTATCAGGCTTTAAAGATTTTCGTTTTTGACTAACTAAATGACCACCAATACTGAACACTTGCTCTGAAGGAACATTTGTTGCACATATCCCTAAATATTTTCGTGCCATGACAGCCAAGAGTGGCATTTGCTTCCACTTAAGCCTCCACCATTCCAGAGGTAATGAATCAAGCATACTGCATGTACATATCCACTTCACATTTCAGTCTTTCAGATACATTCAGTGTTATGGTGGATGTGGTACTTGATGAGCTAGCTCCTAAAACTTCACTGAACTTTCCTTTTTTCTTGCTGGTTCAGGGTCACTCTCAGACTCTGCAGTTCTTGAATCATGTCAACTTCATAAGATTCTACTTCTTCCAGCAGCAAATGTACAGCAATATGCTCTGAATCAAATCTGTCTTTAAATTGTGGGTCAAGAGATTACTTAACCTAATTTCAAGGACTTAGACTTAATGACTTATATAGCTGATAAGGTGTAACAGAAAAGGGGCTAAAGTAAGGAAAAAATCCTTCCAACCCCAGGATTTGAATCGCAGGTCACCCAAGGTCTAGTTGGGGCCACACTCAATCTTCCTCCAAGAGGGATGGATTTTCTTCCTTACCACCAATCAACTTGATAAGAGGCTTAATGGCAGAGCAAGTTACTTGTTTTTCCCCTGACAATAAATCTGTCACTTTATCAAAACTCTTGAGAGCCCCCAACACTGACTGCAAGACATCAAGATCTTACCAGGTGGGTACTAAGTGAGACACCCTTCTGTCTTGTCCCAGGACTGCACAGACAGTATCTTGCTGTTTAACTATTTTTTTAATGATTTCAACTTTTGAGCCCCATCGTACATACATTACCTTTCAACTTCTTCTGTGGCAAGAATTTCTGTCAGATCCGTATCTGTCATTTATGGTCCACTATGTCAACACAAATTAGGATTTGCAAACACATTGTTTGCAAGCACAGAAGATCACACTGGTGTACAACTACGGGACACTTTAAGTGTAACATTAGAGCAATGGGCAATGAAAACTCACTGCCATAACTACAGACAGTGCCAGCAACATCAAACTAGCACGTCAGCTACTGAAGTGGAAGAAATTAAGTTATTTTGGTCATAATTTGGATTTGGCCATATACAAAGGTCTGAATGATAGTATGATTGAACGGCTGAACGAGTATTGTCAATATGTTGAAAAGTGGTGGCAGCATTTTCAAGCAGTTAGAAAAGAGAGAGGGACTTGAAGGAAACACAGGTAGGTACACGAGGACCATAGGTCTGCAGTTCCAGAATATAAGTAATTGGCTTCATCCTTTAAAGTTGACAACACATTCTGCGTAGTCTCCTCACACAGCTGGGATTGCAACTCAACTGAAAAAGTCCTTGTAAGGAAGTTGATATCACGGTTGGATGGCCTTGACCATATCTCTGAAGCCTTCCTTGTCCACTGTACACACTGGGTGTACATCCTTGACAATGAAATTAGTAACCGCACATGTAAATTTACAATATTCTTTCAAATTTACACCAAATGTTGTGGTTTTCTGTACACACTCTGAAAGAGATTGCTGACTGATTTAGGGAATTTTTGACTGTTCTTATTGGTGTTGATCCGGTCTCTTTAATCAGGTCTCTGTATTTACTAGCATGACTGTACTTCAAATGGTTTACTAAATCACTTATATTTGTCCATTTAGCTGAAACACTTTTATAACACAATCTACACATTGGAGTATCACTATCAGTAGGGTTGCCATCTTCGTCTAGGATGAAACCAAAATACTTTCAAACCTTTGAGGTGGTGTTTTTCTTCGTGACAAGCTGTACGGCTTCCCAATCATCTGCTACATCACTCTCGCTATTGGAAACATTGCTTCTGTCCTTGGTTCTGGATGTGAAACTGTCTGACACCTCAGCACGTGGCAACACCATTTAACTATCATAAATTTTCACTCTTGTAATAAGGTAATTTAGTTAACATATAGTTATTATATTGTGGTTTTTACAATATGCTGATAATCAGCCGGTTGAAGATAGGAGGTGGTAGCCTCTAACCTGGGCATTTGTGGTACCCTTAGCTTTAAAAGTGTCTTGAGACAGCTTTTGCTCGTCTCCCCAGGGGACGCAGATTCCAGTTTTGGTGGGTTGGTGGTGGTATCTCCTGTTTCGGGGATGAGATTTGGAGAGTGGATAGTGTCCTCCACAAACGGATCATCCAGGAATAAATCATCCTCTAAGTCATCTGGGAAGGTTGTCTTATTCATCCTGCTTGGGAATGGAAACATCTGTGTGCATGTACGTGTGTGTGTGTGTGTGTGTGTGTGTGTGTGTGTGTGTGTGTGTGTGTGTGTGTGTGTGTGTGTGTGTGTGTGTGTAGAGAGAGAGTGATAAATTGAGCTGGCAGTGTCATATGTGTACGCTACCAGTGGAGTGGCACTTTGGTAAAAGTGGTTTGTTTAACAAACTCTTCCTTAGCAGTGCATAGCAAAGTAATTGAACAAATTACGAAAATTTCATGAATTACAAAATACGAGTTAGCTAATAATATTATTGTACAACCCAAAACTACCCTATTGTAAAATAGTAATACATAGTTGGTAATTCATAGTAGCATATACTGTCTATAGCTAATTCCAGATGAGTTAGCTAGCTGCATGGCGCCTGGTTTTTAGAAGTAGCACAACTGCTTTTTGAGGGGGTGGTGGCCTCAACAGGAAGCTATATAAACACCTAACCGCAACAGGAAACCATAGAACTCTAACACATTTCGAGGATGAGCCAGCTATTTTCCGACATCAATAACATTACATTAGAGGATGATTTACTGATGGACCTCAATCTAGACATCATCCCTGAGTCACAATCAATGAAGCCTCCCTCAGATGCCAACCAAGTCACACCCCCGGAGGAGGCAGACAAACGCCACCTTCATGCTCTCTTGGAGCTTAAGACACTCATAATTAATCCCAGGTTTGAGGCCACCACCCCCTCAAAAAACTATTATACTGTGGTTTTTGCGATATGCTGATAATCAGCCGGTATTAAATGTTACTACTGTGGTTTGAATAAAATACCATTAACTGCTCAGCACTACAAGAAAACACTCACAAGCGGCTGGATATAATCTTTTTAAATAACCAAAATTAAAATTTTTGTCAGCCTGCCTGCCAACTTTACTGACCAGTTGCAAGGCTGGAGGCAACACACGACCACCATTTTACGCCACAATAACAAACTCGCCAGTGGCATGTGCCTTTTGGGGTTTCGATGAGTGTGTGCACTATGTGCCATGTCTTTCCCTTTTATCTTCAATCAGGCTGTTCATCCTCTTCTTTATACAATCAAACTATATCAAAGGTGTTAATTTACCATATCAACACTTTCCTTAAACAGCCTATTAGATGCCACAAAGTTATCCAAAGTATATTTTCACAATTGGATTGAGGTCACACCATTAACAGATAAATAGTGATCTAGCACAAAGACTGCTCCTCTGAACAATCTATTTACCTGATAACTATGACCACACACCCTTATTGTTAGTCTAGGTGTATTTATAATGCTAGCACCGAGACAGTGAAAAATGAAATAGTGATACGTTCCTGATAGGTGAAAGGCTGACTTGAGATACTCTAATACAGCAGCCACCCTCATACATATGTAGAACAGTTATACGTGTATAGCTGTATACTATAATAAAAATATATATTTTAGTTATTAATTAAGAGATAAAAATTAGAGAAACAAACAAGAGAAAAATGATGGTATTACAAGCATAACTCATTGGAAAAATTCCTACTTTTGCATTGAACAAAATAATTGCTACAGTGGAACCATAGATAATGTATGTGTTCCTAATGGATTGGAAATGCCCGTTAAATTATTTCCTATCCTAGTTACAGTGCACCAATACATTGGGAAATTTGTTGAGTGACTGTTTGGCTTTTTCTCGCTTGTTTGAAGGCCAGTTTTAAGGCGTGGACATTCCTTTTACATTACTTATTGTGTTGCGTTGCATACTAAACAAGAACACAGAATGTCTGTGGGCAGTGGGAGAAATATTGTTTGCAACAGGTGACAATGGCAGGTAAGCACCAGCTAATAATTCAGCAGCAGTGCTATTAGCCAACTTCTAGTCACCGCATTTACACAACCAAAGAAACGTGTGATACATTGAAATAAATTTTATGCTACAGTACTGCTCAGCTTGAGCTAAACAATAGCACAAAGTAGTGCCTGTTTTCTGACATTTTATCGAAGCAGTGGAAATATACAGCGAAGCAGTGAATATCTAGCTAGCCCACTACACTCTACCTGCTACAAGTGGTGTAAACAGCAGCAAAGAAACAATGCTACACTTTCTGTTTCTTCAGGAAATTTGCACAACCGTTTTGAAACACCATATTTCACCTTCGAACTTGAATTTTCTTACGCTGTTGTTTACTACTCTCCAGTGTCCAGCCTCCAATTAGTGTGGATGGCAGCTGTAAACAACAAACACTAATTCGCTGGTTAAGAGAACAGCGAAATCTTCCACCTGTCAAAGCCATAAAGTTTACGTGCAGCGAAACAAGCATGACATCACTATGTAAATAATACAGGCGTTTCCAATCCATGTGACATACATTATCTATGGTGGAACCTCAGTTATCCAAATCTTGGGAACAGGGTGATCCTTAAATCTGAAAAAAGTCCATATCTTTGAAACTGTGCATAAATAACTATTTAAAAAGCACAAAAAAATTTCTCAGTATTATTCAACTACCCCAATAGAACAGTCACTAGCCTAACAGAGCAGTCATTTCCATAGTTCAGTTAACCAAGAATCCAGATAAGTGGGGCAAACTTTCTTAACTGAGAATCCATTTTTACATATCGAGTGGGGTGAACTTTCCTAGGAAATGCTTCCATGATTATCTTTTAAAGTACTGCATTTACTTCTGCATCTCGAACTTGATTACTAAGGAAGAAAACCGATGAAGATCCTTTTGTAAATAGATTGCCCTTCTTGGAACCTACAATGTACTTGGAGAATGGCTTGTGCAGGAATTCCTTTTCAAACAAAGGCATGAATTTGTTGAATGCAATTTCTCTGGCTTTATGGATGTCTGGGCTAAGCAAATCAATATGAGTTGCTACCAGGAGGAACTCCGAGAGGTCTTCATCAGTAGTGCTCCTCTTTCTGATACGGCAACTGATCAGATCCATCCAGTATGTAATGGTGTGTAAACCTGATCTTGCTGGACTGACGTCATCTTTGTAGCGGCACTCAAGGGTATCTTCCAGTAGCTTGCTAGCATCAAACACTATTAAGCAAACTACCTCATTGGATATAAACAAATAAACAAGCCATGGGTATGCTGAAACATCTGCTTCCCCTGCACACTTGTTATATTGAGTGACATAGAACTTTGTATTGTGGGACTCATTTTTGTAGTGGTTGCCAAGCTGAGTATATTTGCTAAGATAGACCAGTTGATTGATTAATTGATAAGTTTAACCTCTCAATGATCGGCACAGCTGCTCTTCCTCATTGGAGGGACATACATACAAGAACATACATAAACATATACAAACAAGCAAAATACACACAGTACAATCTAAACATACATAATAACAGAACAATAATATGCATACAAAAAACAATACAACACACATGCAGTTGGTTGTTACTAAAGGATAATGAAGGCACAAAAAATAATTGTTTGGGAAATCGTGGATGCGTATTTTTATCTACCGCGTATCAGCCTTTGAACAGGCCATGGAATAGTAAAGTTACTACTGCTACGTTGAAATGTTAGTAACTTACAGTCCTAAGTACTTAAATTAATATAATAACTTACTTACTGTCCCAATAACAAAGTTAGTCGGTTTAACTTAGTACAAAAATGCAAAATGACAACAATACAAACTCTATCCCACAATTGCAAGTTTTCTAGCATTGTGTGTTGAAGTATTAATGGCATTTTAACGTATGGATAACGTTCTGATGGCTATTAGCCCATGCTGTTAAAACCACGATTGATCTTCAGATGTTACTGTATAAAACAAATGGGATGAGTTCTTGTTAGCTCTTTCACCTATTAGGTGAGTGCGCCCCAAGTGATATATATATCACTTATACCATGGCTGCATGGTATTTGCTGATATATATCACCCGTAGTCCTTGGGCTGCATTCTCAGGCTTTGGGTGTATATATCAGCAAATCCCTCACAGCTGTGGTATAACTATTAAATATATCAGGCAATCCGTTGTCGCCATGGTATAAATTACTTGCAACTAGTGAGAAAATAGCATCTGGGGATAAAGCCCCTAGATACCTTGTACTCTAGTCTGTGTTTATCACAAATCAAATGTTAGCATTACTGTTTTACGATGTATTACAAAAATTACCATGTAAGAATTGCATAACGAATATGTGATCACTGTGTATGCTTACACTGGAATTTTGGAAAAGAGCTGAATTATCACTCCCATACAGTGACACTATAAATTTACCCCCGCATGGGACCCCCTTGATCCTAGGACCACCAGAACAGATCATTTTGTATAACTAATGCCTATTCTCAGCAGAATTTCCTAGTGATTGTATATAATTGGAACAGCATTTAAATGAGCAAGAGTGTAGCCAGAAAAAAGAGAAGGTATTTAAGGTACACAATTAATTTATTAGAGTAACTTGATCATTGTGATGCTAAATTTCTCTATTGAAATTGATTTTACCAAAACAATTGCCTTGGTTGTGTCTCAATGGTAGGCATCCCAATAATGATTGTACTACTGTTATAACACATTATTTTATTTATTTATTTATTTTTACACAAAAATAACATAATATATTTGTAAAATACACACATAAATTTGTATCACAATTTAATCAGACAAAGATAGCTTTCCCTCACACGCCACCAGAGAGAAGTCTGTCAGATCTCTCTGGGGTCGACCAACGGTAGAGTGACTGCCACAAAGATACATAACGGCTGAACGCAAAAGGGAGAATGACAATCTGCAGTGAATAAAAGAGATAACATAATTCTGGCGCTGCTTTGTGGCAAGAAGTGAGGCTAGTCGTTTGTATGTAATTTCTGTTGGTTTGCTCATTCCACCTAAAGCAGAAACACGAGAGGTGTGAATGATGCCCTCTCTACTTCATGAACACGTTGTTCATAAGTCCTTCATTTCTCTTAGTCATGTGACTGGAAACAGCTGGCAGAAGAAGTGCGATGATTTGTGGCTGCCAACAGATTGAAAACACATGGTATCTGTTGTACACAGTGTACTGGGAATTGCAATATAAAGTAGCATTCTCATCACAGCACAAGCACTATTTGCTAAAAGCCATCATGCTATGTATGTACCGAGGGTGTCAGAATCAGGAGGGCAGGGAGGCCATGACCCCCCACACTATTTTCAAAAGTGTGTTATGGTACCAAAGCTATACATGTACAGAAAAACATACTTCCATACAAGAAGGTATATACAACCACCATGCAACAGTACAGTCTTTTGTGGCAGCACCAGTCTCTTGCAACTGCATAGAAACTATCAAGCCATCCACTGTATTAAACCCAAAAGAGCCTGTAATTGTAATTTTGTTTAGTCATGGCACGTGATATCTATTGTTCAAATATTTCTTCTGTAGCCTGTGCAATAATGAGAAGGTTAAACAGTGGAAAGGGTGCCACATCCGTGCATGGCATTACATATGATGGCAAAGATTTACTTCAAAGGTGGCAAGAGGGCAGTCTCACTGTAGTGCATGAGTACGATCTGTTGCTACTGATAATTAAACCTTAGAGTGAAGACTTTGGTCAAAGTAGTCTAAAATAGACACTAGACACACAAGGATTCTGAGAACTCAATGTGATGTTCACATGATCTACATTCACTTCGGAATGCCTACTATATAGTATATAGCAGACATCCCAGTTCCTTCAAGGTCTGATGTTTCACTTTGCGGATAACCAACTGTTACTTTTGTAATCTTGGTAATGTGAAATGTAAAGAGAATAGTGACCAAAATTCTCACATGATAAGTATCAAGCACGTGCAATAGGTATAGAGGAGTATACGTGGCAGCCATTAGCAGGATAGGGAGTGAAGAGATATAGCTATGCAGTATAGCTGTAGTGTTATTAGCTAGTGATAGCACACTCCATAACACTTTACATAAATGCATGCATGAGGTACCCTGTATGTCTGCATGGATGTTTGCATGTGTGTTGATCAGTTTGTGGTTAGTTGGCTTTGGCCCCCACACTCTGAAAATCATTCCTATGTCCTTGATATGTACTATATACATGATATCTCCAGGGAACAGTGGTAGTGGATTTGATCTGAAATCTAAAGACATTCTCAATAAAGAACTGTGCTGCTAAAATTTTATATCACTGTCTGCCTGCTAGTCTAAGACATATAATCTCAGTAGTAGCATGTTCTAGCTTACTCTACCAGTTGCATCAATTTCCATATCACAAAAGGTTTGGACATTAACAATACATACTTTGCTATGGAAATGTACATACTCCCAGAAATTAAGGATTAACCAATACAGAAAAATACCTACCGATCCAATACTTAGCAGTATATTGTCACCAATACAGATACCGATAATTGCCATACAATTTACACACCTCTCAAGTTAGTTATGTGTGACTGCTCTATTAGAATTTTTATTGTGCACAGTGACTGTTCTATTAGAGTATTTCGATCTTTTTCATGCAAACATAGTAAGTAGCAGTTGCTCAATGTTTAACGAAGCAATTCCTGCACCTTTTGTGCTAGAATAATGTTCAACACTATTTCCAGCCTGTTATATCTCATGTTTTGCTAGCATAGCATTTATGATGATAGTTATGATGATGACAATTGGTGTGAGTGACTATTAATCGGTATTGGAGCGCACAAATAACCGGTACCGATTGATACCAAAAGCCCAATATTGGCTCCGATACGATACCGATTATTAGTGGAACACTACCAAAACATATAAAATGATTTAAAAGGTATGGTACCACCCAAATGCAATGTCACGATATTGCACGCGATTAAAAAACTTACTCGAAAAAAGGACATAGTAGCCATTTCATTGCAGTCTTCATCCTCGACTGGAAAGATAAAGACTTGAGAATGAAATGGCTGCCACGCTCCTTTTCAAGCGAGTTTTATTACACGCAATTAGTGCTCACGACATTGTGTTTGGGCGGTACTGTACAAAATGACAGTGATTTTTGGGTGATTTCTAAATACTAGTGACATAATGAAGAAATAGGGTCTGTTACATAGTTACCATGCTGATTGGTACGGCAACACCCCGGGCAGTGTGCACTTGGCATATTCGAGCAGTGCACACCTCCAGGATGCAATCACCACTTACCATGTGTGCATACAAAATACACATGATTATATAGTACTTTCCTAGCTATACACACCACCCTTCCACCAAACCTAGCTCTATTGCCTACTTTGCCCTAATTCTAACCACAGGTTCAATCTTTATATGTGGACAACCATACAAAGCACACACAAAGCACATACAACAATAGATGTACTGGCACATATACTTAATGCATGGTTTTGGGTAAGAGGGAGGGAAAAAGTTTTCTGTCTGTGAACATGTCATGTGTTATGACCAGCGTTGTAAGTGGGTCAGTACTGTTGATCCAGTTGACCCACTGACCTGAATAGTAATCTGGATCTGACCCGGTTTAATTAAAATAGAGGCGTGCCTCAAGAGCTAGATTAAAAGTCCACAAGTTCCAAGTTCAATTATATAATTAGCCCTGCAACTTTTTACACTATAGAAACGATTGTCTGCAAGAAGTAAGTAGCTATGTATTATCAAGTGGGTGTGGCTCCACGTACGTATTATCAAGTGGGTGTGGCTCCATGTACGTATTATCAAGTGGGTGTGGCTCCAAATACGTATTATCTAGTGGGTGTGGCCTCCAATACGTATTATCAAGTGGGTATGGCTCCAAGTACGTATTATCAAGTGGGTGTGGCTTCAAATACGTATTATCAAGTGGGTGTGGCTCCACATCAGTCTACATGCAGCTACAGCAATTAAGAATTTCCAGAAGTTAGTTACCATTTCAAGTAGCAACACGGATCTGGTGATGCTATGCATGCCCACAGAGAAACCCGATACAAATCCTATAAGTGGGCATGGCTCCATATATCCCACACAGACGGCAAAGCATATTCCTAAAGGGTGGGTGTGGTTCCATGTAAGTTTGTTGAGTGTTTACAACTGCATTTCCACCAATACAATCGAGCTTGTTAACTTATAGTCACACGTGATCTCATCCGGGTCAGACCCAGATATTCAGTGAAATGGATAAGACCCACTTGACCCGGACAAAATGTTACCCAAATGACCTGGATAATCCGGACCCACTTATAACGCTGGTTATGACATGATCTCATGATCTTAACCCTTAAACCCGCAAATTATTTTAAGGAATATGTGATTACACAAAACCATTTAAAATGGCTTGTCTAGCCAGACTAGCTTAATTCTATTAGCCTAAAGCTATATACCAACAGAAAGTTTATTCATTGGGCTACTTGAGGAAGGTTAAATAACCACCGTAACAACAGAGGCTTACTTGTTATGGAGCGATGGAAAACGGCGACTTGATTCTCCATTATTTCTCAATACTCGTGATGCCAGCCATATTAACAATAAATTAAATTACGTGAGCTATATATAACGTGACTTGCCATTGAATGAGGACTTGCCTCGTGTTTATTTCACACAAATCTGATGAACTAGGAAGGAGATATTAACCATTTTCTAAGGTATGTAAGGGGTTTGTGTGCTTATTTTGTGTAACAATAGTTTCAGGATGAGTTTTGGCCCCATGCTTTTGTGCTAGGGTAAACCCCTAGGTAGCATTTTAATCCTTGTTTAATTACCAACAAAATGGTGCTCATTACGTAGCCATAGGAAGAATGATTCATTAGTTACAGTGCTTTGTTTAAAGAAATGCGTCAACACTGATTTATCGGTGTGTGTGGGTTTAAGGGTTAAACCTGTCAAGATAGGATGAATCATATATGATGTCATCTTGTCATATGATGTCATCTAAGGGTACCTCCTATGAGATACTAAAAGTGTTTTGTTTACAGTTATGCTAAAGTAGGGATTGTCCCACATAGTTAATATTCCAACAGTTGTACACATTGTACAGCACACTGATCATTAAGAGTCTTATCATATGAAGGTACTGTTATTATAATACATACCCCACACAGTGTTGCCATGACAGTATTAGTATCCTACCTTCTACTGTGTCATCTTCCTCATCACTTCCTGCTTCTGCTATCATCTTGTGAATTTCTTGTTGTACTTTCTGTAAAATAACAACAATACAAAATAAGGGAGTACTGCAATTTGGGAGGGTGGATGTGTCTAATGTAATGTCTAGTGATTTATTTAAGTTATAGTCAACAAGGAGTTAGACAGTAAACGGAAACAAGTACATGCCAAACCAAAGACACTAGCTCTGAATTACCTGACTAAACTGTGTGATCCCCATCTTCTTCTTTTCAACAAAATATTTCACCACCTTGCACCTGTCAGCTTTGGTCCCCCCCCATCCATTGACTGCCCTCAAAAGTGGTGTTTCTCCTCTCTGTACATGATAAACAAAGTGAATACTGTACATGTAGCTGGACATCACATAATGTGTCTATTAGTGATTTGTTTGGTGAGGATTATAGTTTGACAGATCAAGAAATTTACGAAACCACAATCATACCAAATAAGACCATACAATATAATAAGCCAGCACCTAATTGATAGTTCACTAACACTTGATCTAGACACCTACCAAATATACTGGCATAATTCTCACAATAACAGGTGCCTACAACTACAATGTTAGCATAATGGGTAGAATAATGATGTTAAACTGCAAATCATTGTCTGTGAAAATTATTATTCATGTAGAAATTTAACGACATCATGCAGCACATTGTATTTGGCAATTTTTAGGTTATTACCCTTTTGATTTAAATAAGAGTGAATAATATTTCTCCATTATTTTTTTACTTAACATGTTATGCTTCAGTGCTATAAAGTCTACCTATTATGATCACAATTTGTTATCTTTATGTCATCAGTTTACACTGGTGGTACCTGCGCAAAGTACGCGTGATACTAAGACAATTGTTATGTCCTATTGTGTGAATACACTTAAATTTGAACATTACTAATGATCAAGGAGTAATCACATCATTACATACCAACAAAGACATGATTACGCATAACTACTGATGTGCACACATAATTTCTTCAATGATGTGTGGCACTAACACCTAGTGTGGCCTTGTGCACTGGAATTTCTACACATCTGTGCAGTACTCATGCAGAACACAGTTCTCATGAAGGTGGCGTATCAAGATGTGTCCATTATAACCATCATGCACATACATGAAAAAGATTAGTTTTGAGTGGCAGGGATGTACTCAACGTCATTTTGACGATGATGTTGCATGAACTAACATAAAGTGTCTGAGTGTGGTATGAAGATCAGTTTACCAATAGTTGGTGCATCACCACAATGAGCTATGTTCTAATTCAACTTGCTTTTGTCACATACATTTCGGTTTATATTTATGTAGTCAATTTGAGTAACTGAATTGTAGTTCCATTTCTAAATCCTAGTCATGGTAATTGTACTTATTGCATGACCAAGTGTGTATGCAGTACAGTATTGAGTATGGGTATTCGAGTTTATCAGCTGTTCTGAGCAAGATCAACACAACCATGTGGATTTGGATAGAGAAGAGTTGTCTTTTGTTGCTTTCTGAATCAAGGTCCATTACCAAGATGAATCCTTCATATGAAGAGTGATTACTCTAGAGAGGTTGAGAGAGAGATTGACTGATTGAAAATTGATTGTTGGTAGAGGGGTTGTGTGTGTTCTATTAGGGTAGATATCGCGATGTATGTTCTATTAGGGTAGTTCAACGGAGATAAAGTAATAGAGCTTCTAGAAGTTTCAGCTGTTCCTGTGGAGTTACCAAGGAGTGAAATGGTCTTGTGTCTCCCTACACATTTGAAGACTGCAACAGCAACTTCATGATAATATTGTCCACGATTCGTAGCCTGGTAAGGTAGATGTATGTTCTATTAGGGTAGTTCAACGGAGATAAAGTAATAGAGCTTCTAGAAGTTTCAGCTGTTCCTGTGGAGTTACCAAGGAGTGAAATGGTCTTGTGTCTCCCTACACATTGAAGACTGCGACAGCAACTTCATGATAATATTGTCCACGATTCGTAGCCTGGTAAGGTAGATGTATGTTCTATTAGAGTAGTTGAACATAATCTTCCGTTCTTCCTCTCTCATAATGGCAAATCTTCCTTGTGTAGTCTGTTAGGTAGCCTGATCATCGCTTGTAGACTTGCCACACCCACTACAAAACTCTCCTTTTATACTGGTGGGTGTAATACAAAATTTTTTTTTTTAGTTGCCGGATGATAGCGTACACACCAGATCACATGATCAAATTTGCTGATGTGATAGGTTATATCATGAAAAAGTGATTGATCCTATTTTATTGTAAGCTTTGCAATATGACGTCATCTGATTTCTATTGGCAACACGTGTATACCGGAACGCCGTATATGCGTATCGTAAACTTATAATGGCCATTGACAGTGATAAGTATCTCACAACCAAGGTTAGCACGTAATGACAGACACGAAAACCACCTTATGACACAATGATTTGGACGGGTAGTTGGTCTAGCGAGTTTGAAGCTAATCGGGGGAAAAACCAGGGAGGAGTTTTTGTTTAAAAATTTTATGGCCTCAATTTTCCGTTTCTCGTTCTGTCGTCCACAGGGGGAGAGAAACGTCTGGTGTAAGCTGGAATGGGGAAGGCTGGTAACACGATAAAGGTCTCCAGAAAGTTTTGGACACATTCGTGTCTTCCTCCGGTAGCTACGATGGCTTAAAGGATATTTCCTGTAGTTTAACGAATCGCCACCAATTCCGGATCAAAAGATTCGCCTCAAAATTTTAGATTTGAATGGTACCGATCCGATTGGAATCCGACTAGGAACGAAGGGGCAGTGCCGAAAAAGAGTTAGAGAATTATTATATAGATAATGTCAAAGGTAAAAAAGTTTATATTTGTTGTCAATGGGACTAAACACCAGAGATTACCGTATTTGCTTGGTTAATCACCACAGCATTTGTTGCCTTACTTCAAAAAATCCATGTGGCAACTATTCAAACTTGACCACTACTCGAGACTTGAAAACAATATTTATGTAGCTACTATTCAAGATGCGGCATTTGCGGCACAACAAAATGATTCCCAGTCATTGTAGCAGGCTGAATGAAAGTGAAAATTACTGAACAATTACGTAGAGCCCAAATGCCTGTCACAATTGTACGACTTTAGCACTTGTATGGCTTGGAGGACTGCCAAAATACAAGGTGTAACTTGAATTTGTTACTATATAGTTATACAGCGGGCACAAGTGCCCTGCCTGATATAAACACACGAGCCATCGGGCCCAACGGCAAGTGTGTTTATATAGGCAGAGCACAAGTGCACATTGTATAACTGTTATGTACCACTCACCTAATAGGTGGGGAGAGTCTCATTAGACAGCTGAAACTCTTATAAAGACCCGCAGGTTTCTAACATGAATTGTGGGTGAAATAGCCGAACGTTGCGGTGACATTCCCTCTACAGTACCACAGCCACCTGAGATGTTGAAAGCTAGTACGCGATGGGCATATCACTAACCTACATTTGCTGTTCAACTCTCATCATGTTGTGCTCAGCATACGTGATCACTCAATCGCCCATAGTGACTGTCTCCAGCGAAAAAAGCAGCTAACAGACGGTTTAAGTAAACAAAGCCTAACTACTAAACAATACTAGTATAATTCTTACTATCCATACTGGCTAAACTTGAATCTGGTGGCATAACAAAAACTGGTAGCTACAATTGAACATAATGGTGAGTATTATTTAGAATATAACAGTTTTATTGAGTCATTGCCAGAGTGGACTATGGTTTTATCTAAGTTCAGATGGCAACAGACTAGTATTTTTGTATATGTAGACTAGATTTGTGGCCACCGCGTTGACTGTTTCGATTGCCATTGACTGCTTGATAAACGTTAAACATATTGGTGACGTTATGGCCCACAATTGACTTTTACATGTGAGGCTATAAAAGAGTTCAAGTGATCTATGAGGTGTCTTTCCACCTATTAGGTGAGGTGTCATAGTGGTCTAGCACTTGTGCAATGCTGCACAAAACCGCAGCCAGTGCAATATTTGTATATTGCACTGCGTTCAGTGCATTATCAGTTATAATGCACTTGCTGCAGTCTGAAACAGTGCCATATACAAATTATGGCACTGGTGGCACCTTTGAACTGTCCACAAGAGTGGTACATATTATAATATGACACCTCATTAATGTCACATGTGTATCATGTGTGGCCAGTGTGGGGTAATGATGAGATGTTCTATTATCAATAAAAAGTTATGATCTTGTCCACATTGCGGCTATGACTGTACAATAGTGGGTGATTATCAAACTGTAGTGTAGTGATTAATGACGCTCATACAGTAGAGATATGAGCAGTGTAAAGTACTTGTCGTACTGTTACAAAAGTTGATTTTCACCATGTACATTAGTTAATGTTACATGCTCTGATGTCACTTAACTGAACCCAGTCTACACAACACTTGTTGTCAAAACTACAATACATTTACACATGTACAATTATATGAAGTTACATCATCACTTTATGTAGTGTATCTTGTGACACCATTAAGTTGGATCATACCCCATCATAATGTTAAATGTGAACTCTTGGTACAATGTTATAAGTACTATGAGAAATTATTATTATTTGTGTGCACACTTCACTACAGCCACAAACACTACTCAACCATGTTACTACAGGTATACAGGAACTGTGTAGCTACACTGGACCACTATCAGTCACAAGATGATTGCTAAGGAAGGTGATGGTAAACTATAAATACAGTGGAACCTCAGTTATCCGGACATCACTTATCCAGATTCTCAGTTAACTGAATTACGGAATGACTGCTCTATTAGAGTAGTGACTGTTCTATTAGGGTAGTTGAAGAACTGATGTTTTTAAAAATTCTTGATTATGCTATTTTAATGTTATTTATAGACAAGTTTCAGAGATACAGACTTTTCAGACTTATGCACCACCTCTGGTCCCAAGGGGTTCGGATAACTGTGGTTCCACTGTAGTGTGTTCCATGTGTACATCATCAAATATGTGGACCTTTAAATGTGTACCACAATAACACAGATCATACACAATTGTTATCCACTATTAGTACAACTCATAATATCAACAACTACCTATACAACTGGTTAGGTCAAACTACACTACCATATAGTGGATAATATTTTGGTGGGACTATACTTGTAATTTAGTCAGTCACATATGACACTCATCAAATTGTGTCATGTGTACACATATTATGACGGGTAGGTAAAAACAGTGGACCCAAGGACCAAGGACAAGGGGACTGACTCTTCTTGGAATTTGTACACTTCACACTATTCTATACTTGTACTAGGAACTTCTGCAAGTAGTCCTGTATGGCCAATCCACTTTTCCCCGTCATGGTGATTTCGCACGATGTTAAACCAATTAGGAATTGTAAGCGCCGTGAAGCTGACTGCATTTATAGCCTGCTGCACAATGAGCATACTAGTCAATGAGTATACTAGTCAATGAGTATACTAGTCAATGAGTATACTAGTCAATGAGTATACTAGTCAATGCACAACTGTGATTATCACTGTAATTAACAGACACTATGGAAACTTGACTGTATATTAATTATACCATGTATAGTCAATGGGATCAAATTACATTACGATTTTTAACATGTATCTTTATACACAAATGTTGCTGGAAATAATTAGTAATTAATTCCAGCAACCTTTGTACATATTTGGTGACAGAACAGTTTTTCTCAAACTATTCATCTGTTAAATCCTTAAAGTCTTTCAACGTGTTGTACAGTAACAAAGTACATCAGTCCTTTTGAGCAAGGGAACATGTAGTGTAAGTAGCGTACCACCATAAGTCGAGCAGTTTCCACTTCTCTATGGTACGAGCCATCAAAATACATAAATTTATTGATGTTGATTACTATCTTCTGACCATGTTTGATGGGCAGTAAACATGCAATTTTGTGATAAAAAATGGCACAGAATAGTATAGGACTTAAGTTAGGAAAAACTGTGAGACTTTTAAGATATTCTACCATGTCACAAAGGAAGTGTCACTATTAGCACTAGGAATTATGGATTATTGAACACTTGACTGGGCAGCACTACTACTTGAACCAGCTTTCTAAGTAATGGAAATTGCTCCATATTTTAGATGCACGACTTAATGTGTCACTGTGCGACAGGTGCGCGACGAATGGTCCGTTATGCTAAATGTCAATGTTGACAGTCGAACTTCAAACATGACATTTAAACATGTTATTGTTGGTTGTATTATCCTAACATACCACAAGAATGTAGTGCCTACACCTCACAACACTGTATATAGTAACTATGTGTGTATGGTCCAAACTGTATATTATATCCACAAGCTTACACTACATGACCCACTGTACAAAGTACCAGTTCTATAACATAACCTACTGTACAACTGTACACCACTGTATGTAACCACAAAGTTTAGTATATTTCTACAGTATTAGTGTATGTACCCCTAGTGGTAAGGAAAATGTTTCAACAACTATAACAGTAAAGACCAATTGATGTGCGTATACAGATCAGTTGATAATAGTATAAGTATAGTGGAACACATAGTGGTGACACATAGTGGAACACCAATGTATACTCACTTTGTCTACACAGTTTATGTTTGCTCCTTTCTCATGTAAATACTGGACAACTTGTACATGACCACAATAGGCTGCCATATGAATAGGAGTCCGTCCATCCTGTAAGAACACACATCACATGTTTTAATAATATAATAAGTAACTCATTATCATGTTACTGTAAAATTAAAAATTTTGAGGATTTAAAGTTTTGTTGTTTTCATGGTTACGCAAATTAATTGCTGCAAAATCCCCCCTCAAAACCAGTAAGCCAAATGTCCTGCTTACAAAAAATCCCCACCTAAAACTTTGATAAAATTTTGAGATTCAATAAAACTCTACTTTACATTTCACCGCACAGCAGAACAGTCATATACCATATATGGTATTTAGTACTCATCATAATTTATTAAGGATTCAACACATAAAGCATTAGACTTGTTATTATTGAGGATAATAGAAATTGTCATACATTAAAAGTACAAATCATGAAAACTGTGAAAATTTCTCCCTTGAAATTTCTAGTTGTATAGTAGTTAATACTTCACTGGTGGTGGTTGTATTATTGCTAGACAATTGACATGTTTTAGGTTGACTGGTATATATACTCTATGACTTGTTTGTTGGTGAGTGATAAATACTGACTAATGCAGAGCTTATGATACGGATTCTCTGTTGTCCTGCCACAATGTCCTGGCAAACCAGAATTGTAGTTGCCTAAATCGTCTGGACATGTGGAAGATGAATGCCCAATATGCCACTATAGTATAGCACATGAACATTATAGTGGTAAGATGTCACATGACTTACTGCAGCTGTTATGTGGTTACAGTACACCAGAGGTTGGCAATGGTATATACATTTGTGGTCATAAGAATGTACCATCTCCTAGCAACCAAGTGACTGTTATTGTTGATAGCATGCCAGCTCAGCCCTTAGGCTCCCTCCTTGTGCTTTGATGGGACACTGTGTCTGGACAAATTGTATTATGGTCAGACATCTATGCAATTTGACCAAATTTTGTCCAGGTCCGGATATTATCCAGTGTCCGGATGTTATCATAAGCTCTGCTAATGTAGCATTCAACAAGTTGCTGCAAAACACTTATTGAAATATTTAGAATTTTCTACTGAGTGACTGGGATAAGTAGAATTCTAGGAAAATCTGAACAGGATGGGAACATAAAGCAGGATCAACAAATTGAAAAGCCTGATAAAGGTCATCATGTCAATATACAGGTAGCACAATGCTTCTTGCAGTATTTTAAAATTCATTCACTAAAATACTCTAATAGATCATTCACCTGCTAAAACAAGAATGTTTTGTTATCTATTCCACCAGGGACCTGCACTGAAACCCTGTGAATTGATGGACTACAGCTGGCATAGTATATTGACTAGCTAAGTCATCAATACTACTTGTTAGCTTCTCCTTTGAAACTAAAAGATTCAACTCTTGCAGCTGCCACATACTATCATGTGCGTTTTATTTTGAGGTTACAGGCAGAGGATTCTCCCTTATCTGAACCTCAGTTATCTGAACATCTTAATTATCTGAATGCCAAAAGTGACTGTTCTATTAGAGTATTTTGTCATTAATGTGCACTCTATTAGAGTAAATGACTGTTAGTAACCGAATGAAGCTCTACAGTGGGACCTCAATTATCGGAACACCAATTAACCAAACTCCCGATTATTTGAACACCAAATCGACTGCTCAATTAGGATATTTTGTCAACAAGTGTATGTTTTATTAGAGTAGTTGAGCAAAGCTCTGTATATAAATGTATGGATGTTCGATTTTACGTAATATTCAATCATATGAACACTATTTCCCCCCAATTAGTTCAGATGATTGAGGTTCCACTGTAAATCAACAGGCTTCATTTATACAATTTCACTTATCTGAATGCTATAGGAACAAAGATGTTCCAATAACTTCCCACTGTCAGTTAACTTTGTAAACTTCCTCATGCTTAATGATTCAATTTTTTACAAATATTTATAGTTTCAAGGAAGGAGCAGTATTGATGCCATAGTTAGTCTATATACTATGCCAGCTACGGTCTACCACAAGTTCACAGGCTTTCACTGGTGCAATAGTTAACAAATACTTTTGACTGCTCTATTAGAGTATTTTAATACAAGTGACTGTTCTATTAGAGTGTATCACTCATCATAGCGGATGGATCCAAAACTGCTGCAAAGAAGTATTTTACTGTAAAATTCCGCCTGTACATTAATATAATTACTTTTATAAGGAATTTTCTGTTGGTCTTTCTCATTCCCATTTTCCTACCTACCCCATCAATGATATTGTGAAGCCATTAAAAAGCAAATGGTGTAATAACAATAAAGTAGTATACAACACTTTCTAAAACTCTTTAACCCTTAAACCCACAGAAAATTTTTCGGAATGCATATTTACACAATATGGGCATGCATGGCGACACTAGGTGGAGAAACTTAATTCTTACAGCCTACAAATACACATAGATTAAAAGTGTATTTAATGGGCTACTTGGAGAAGGATAAACCAACACTGTAACTACAATGGCTTACTTGTTATGAAGCAGTGAACAGTGATGAGTCACGTCTCTGTGTTTCTAAATTCTTGCCACATGTTTAAGTTCAATTGTGGGTTTACCCATGTGAGTCATATATGGCCTGATATAAAATTTCACAATGAACTGAATGGAAGTTGTTGCAAAGTGATAGGATAAACTACCATCAAGTTATCAACCATTATATAAAGGTATGTAAAGGGTTCGCGTGTTTCCTTACCAAAAAGTTATTTTCATGGCTAGTTTTGGCCTCATCATTTAGCGTTAGGGTAATACCCTAGGTATCATTTTAATCCACAAGTAGAATGACATAAATTGCATATCCATAGAATGGACGCTTTGAAAGTTACAGCGCTTTGTGCAAAGCATGCGTATTTATTAAGTTTAAATCCAGTTTTCTGGATTATGTGGGTTTAAGGGTTAACCTTGTGCTGTGGAGAAGTAAAAGGGTAACAAAATAACAGTGTGTAATTAAACTTCTATTTATGTATTTCACCCAGGTGGTTGGCTATAGCATAACAGTGTCATAAAAAGCATAAACAATGTGCTACATAGCAACCACCTTGAAGTGGCCTGTTTAATCGCCTGTCACAATGTGAATAGCTGAAAAAACACTTCAGGTTACAGTTAACTTGGATAATTATTAATCAGTAAGCCTGTATCTCTCATCTCAATTCTTGCTATTGTAAAGTTCTGGTAATGTAACTATTTCACAGGCTTGTACCATTGTAGCAGGCTGAATGAAAGTGAAAATTACTGAACAATTACGTAGAGCCCAAATGCCTGTCACAATTGTAGGACTTTAGCACTTGTATGGCTTGGTGGACTGCCAAAATACAAGGTGTAACTTGAATTTGTTACTATATAGTTATACAGCGGGCACAAATGCCTTGCCTGATATAAACACACGAGCCGTCAGGCCCAAAGGCAAGTGTGTTTATACAGGCAGAGCACAAGTGCACATTGTATAACTGTTATGTACCACACACCTAATAGGTGGGGAGAGTCTCATTAGACAGCTGAAACTCTTATAAAGACCCGCAGGTTTCTAACATGAATTGTGGGTGAAATAGCCGAACGTTGCAGTGACATTCCCTCTACAGTACCACAGCCACCTGAGATGTTGAAAGCTAGTACGCGATGGGCATATCACTAACCTACATTTGCTGTTCAACTCTCATCATGTTGTGCTCAGCATACGTGATCACTCAATCGCCCATAGTGACTGTCTCCAGTGAAAAAAGCAGCTAACAGACGGTTTAAGTAAACAAAACCTAACTACTAAACAATACTAGTATAATTCTTACTATCCATACTGGCTAAACTCGAATCTGGTGGCATGACAAAAACTGGTTGTTACAATTTAACATAATGGTGAGTATTATTTAGAATATAACAGTTTTATTGAGTCATTGCCAGAGTGTACTATGGTTTTATCTGGGTTCAGATGGCAACAGACTAGTAAGGTGTATAAGTACATTTTTATATATGTAGACTAGAGTTGTGGCCACCACGTTGACTGTTTTGATCACCATTGGCTGCTTGATAAACGTTAAACATATTGGTGACGTTATGGCCCACAATTGACTTTTACATGTGAGGCTATAAAAGAGTTCAAGTGATCTATGAGGTGTCTTTCCACCTATTAGGTGAGGTGTCATAGTGGTCTAGCACTTGTGCAATGCTGCACAAAACCGCAGCCAGTGCAATATTTGTATATTGCACTGCGGTCAGTGCATTATCAGTTATAATGCACTCCCTGCAGTCTGAAACAATGCCATATACAAATTATGGCACTGGTGGCACCTTTGAACTGTCCACACGAGTGGTACATATTATAATATGACACCTCATTAATGTCACATGTGTATCATGTGTGGCCAGTGTGGGGTAATGATGAGATGTTCTATTGTCAATAAAAAGTTATGATCTTGTCCACATTGCGGCTATGACTGTACAATAGTGGGTGATTATCAAACTGTAGTGTAGTGATTGATCAGGTCCATACAGTAGATATATGAGCAGTGTAAAGTACTTGTTGTACTGTTACAAAAGTTGATTTTCACCATGTACATTAGTTAATGTTATATGTTTTGATGTCACTTAACTGAACCCAGTCTACACAACACTTGTTGTCATAACTACAATACATTTACACATGTACAATTATATGAAGTTACATCATCACTTTATGTAGTGTATCTTGTGACACCATTAAGTTGGATCATACCCCATCACAATATTAAATGTGAACTCTTGGTACAATGTTATAAGTACTATGAGAAATTATTATTAATTGTGTGCACACTTCACTATAGCCATAAACACTACTCGACCATGTTACTACAGGTATACAGGAACTGTGTAGCTACACTGGACCACTATCAGTTACCAGATGATTGTTAAGGAAGGTGATGATAAACTATATAATACAGTGGAACCTCAGTTATCCAGACACCACTTATCCAGATTCTCAGTTAACTGAATTACGGAATGACTGCTCTATTAGAGTAGTGACTGCTCTATTAGGGTAGTTGAAGAACTGATATTTAAAAAAATTCTTGATTATGCTATATATTTTAATGTTATTTATACACAAGTTTCAGAGATACAGACTTTTCAGACTTATGGACCACCTCTGGTCCCAAGGGGTACGGATAACTGTGGTTCCACTGTAGTGTGTTCCATGTGTACATCATCAAATATGTGGACCTTTAAATGTGTACCACAATAACACAGATCATACACAATTGTTATCCACTATTAGTACAACTCATAATATCAACAACTACCTATACAACTGGTTAGGTCAAACTACACTACCATATAGTGGATAATATTTTGGTGGGACTATACTTGTAAATTTAGTCAGTCACATATGACACTCATCAAATTGTGTCATGTGTACACATATTATGACGGGTAGGTAAAAACAGTGGACCTAAGGACCAAGGACAAGGGGACTGACTCTTCTTGGAATTTGTACACTTCACACTATTCTATACTTGTACTAGGAACTTCTGCAAGTAGTCCTGTATGGCCAATCCAGTTTTCCCCGTCATGGTGATTTCGCACGATGTTAAACCAATTAGAAATTGTAAGCGCCGTGAAGCTGACTGCATTTATAGCCTGCTGCACAATGAGCAAACTAGTCAATGAGTATACTAGTCAATGAGTATACTTGTCAATGAGCATACTAGTCAATGAGTATACTAGTCAATGAGCATACTAGTCAATGAGTATACTAGTCAATGAGTATACTAGTCAATGAGCATACTAGTCAATGAGCATACTAGGCTATTGTGTCAACTCACTACTAAAATTTAGAAACATTGTACAAATGCACAACGATTAATGAAGTCTGGTTGAATGCTGAGCTGCTGGACTGAAACTTGCTTAGCTAGTAATTGCTATTTCTCTTTTTACCGAGGCACTTATAATTACTAATTCAACATCATGTGAGACACTGTGACGGGCAAAAGTGGATTGGTCATGCAAGACTACTTGCAAAGGTACGTACCTAGTACAAGTATAGAATATTGTGAAGGGTATAAAATTCCAAAAAGTTGGGTCCCCTGGTCCTCTGTTTTTACCTACCCTAATATGACATGTACCCATACCAGTGATATGTGTCACTAAAATGTGATAAAGAATACTTCACATTGTTACACTACAATAAACATTTCTCATTGTATGGTTAACATGTATGATTCACTTTTTTCACTGCATGAATATTGGCTCCATGGTCTGTGATGTATTTCACAGCTGCAAGATACCCCTTCCATGTCGCCACATGTAAGGGTGTATTACCATACTAAAAGTCAAACAAAACATGATTATTACAATTTCACAATGTCAATAGTAAATTTACTGTGTACAGGACATTTTGTGTACGTACCATGTATATGTCTCAATAAAATTAAAATTATTACTGGAGAAATTTACCATTACTGTTACAAGTTAGAACATAGTGTGCATAGTGTGGTTTGATATTGGGAAGATAATGAAGTCTTTAAAATCCACTAATAGACCTGCTAACAGGTAACTGAAATGGTTAGAGACTTTCCAAACAATTCACATATTCACACTTCCAACATGTTCACTGTATACTATTAAGCAAATTGAACACCTAGTCAACAAAGTTCATATTTGTATGTACAATTCAAAAATCTAATTTAGTGACTATATGCATGAACCATGTTCTACAGTAAGTTGGTGCACTCAGACCTTAGTAGTAGCATCACTAATATCCTCCTGTTTGGTCTCTACCCTATACTTGTGAGGTTGGTATTAACAAGTTGATGTTGTGCTACGTCCATGCAATTAATACTATCCCATTTTAACTAAATAGGAAATTAATTAGCCAGGTATATAATTTAGTTTATATTCATGCTATAGTTATAATTAATTCAACTAGATAATTAGAATTGTAAATACTGTAATTTAGCATATTTCTTAATCCATGAATTATTTTGTAATTCAATAATTACATTACTATGCACTGCTAAGGAAATGTAACTATAACAAACCACTTTAAACCTCAAATTACGCACTTCTCATTTGTTTTATAGTGCGCCTATCGTGTTTTCTCATGCAAATTGTTTAGAGAAAGCCTTGAGGCTGCCCTTCATTTTTGTTCGCGTAAATATGGGTAACCCCCCCCCCCTTCAACCCGAAGGATACACTACCACTGGTAACCTAAGAGGTCTTCAGTGTTGTTTTTAAAGTTGTTAAACATCTATAAAACTGAAAGGGAAGACCATTTAAGAAGTATATGAAGAGTCGCCATATCCATATTTCAGACCGCCAAGAAGAACCACCTCAGATTATGTGTGTGGAAGTTTACTACAGACTTAATTTAGCTTTCAATCCTTACATGCTGGCTGCTTTTTATCATTTTTAATGTTTTTGCTCACGTGGGTGCATATGGACAAACAAACATAAGTAGGTACACACATGTTTTTACGAAAACAATTTCAGTAAACCACCCACAGCTGGTTTAAAAACAGCACTATTAGGAAGTGTCAGTGAAATATTCAAACAAAAACACGGAGTATGAAAATTACGATCAGTACATTAGATACTTAATATTCAGAAGTCTCAACTATAGTATATCTGTACACTTTTCAACATCAGCAAAACTTTATTGTCCAATTAGAACACTAGGACACATACCAGTACAACTGTGATCATCACTGTAATTAACTGACACTATGGAAAACTTGACTGTATATTAATTATACCATGTATAGTCAATGTGATCAAATTACATTATGATTTTTAACATGTATCTTTATACACAAATGTTGTTGGAAATAATTAGTAATTAATTCCAGCAACCTTTGTACATATTTGGTGACAGAACAGTTTTTCTCAAACTATTCATCTGTTAAATCCTTAAAGTCTTTCAACGTGTTGTACAGTAACAAAGTACATCAGTCCTTTTGAGCAAGGGAACATGTAGTGTAAGGAACTGTAAGTAGTGTAAGGAACTGTAAGTAGCGTACCACCATAAGTCGAGCAGATCCACTTCTCTATGGTACGAGCCATCAAAATACATAAATTTATTGATGTTGATTACTATCTTCTGACCATGTTTGATGGGCAGTAAACATGCAATTTTGTGATAAAAAATGGCACAGAATAGTATAGGACTTAAGTTAGGAAAAACTGTGAGACTTTTAAGATATTCTACCATGTCACAAAGGAAGTGTCACTATCAGCACTAGGAATTATGGATTATTGAACACTTGACTGGGCAGCACTACTACTTGAACCAGCTTTCTAAGTAATGGAAATTGCTCCATATTTTAGATGCACGACTTAATGTGTCACTGTGCGACAGGTGCACGACGAAAGGTCCGTTATGCTAAATGTCAATGTTGACAGTCGAACTTCAAACATGACATTTAAACATGTTATTGTTGGTTGTACTATCCTAACATACCACAAGGATGTAGTGCCTACACCTCACAACACTGTATATAGTAACTATGTGTGTATGGTCCAAACTGTATATTATATCCACAAGCTTACACTACATGACCCACTGTACAAAGTACCAGTTCTATAACATAACCTACTGTACAACTGTACACCACTGTATGTAACCACAAAGTTTAGTATATTTCTACAGTATTAGTGTATGTACTCCTAGTGGTAAGGAAAATGTTTCAACAACTATAACAGTAAAGACCAATTGATGTGTGTATACAGATCAGTTGATAATAGTATATGTATAGTGGAACACATAGTGGTGACACATAGTGGAACACCAATGTATACTCACTTCGTCTACACAGTTTATGTTTGCTCCTTTCTCATGTAAATACTGGACAACTTGTACATGATCATTATCGGCTGCCATATGAATAGGAGTCCATCCATCCTGTAAGAACACACATCACATGTTTTAATAATATAATAAGTAACTCATTATTGTTACTGTAAAATTAAAAATTTTGACGATTCAAAGTTTTGTTGTTTTCATGGTTATGCTAATTAATTGCTACAAAATTCCCCCTCAAAACCAGTAAGCCAAATGTCCTGCTTACAAAAAATCCTCACCTAAAACTTTGATAAATTGTCATACATTAACAGTACAAATCATGAATACAGTGAAAATTTCTCCCTTGAAATTTCTAGTTGTATAGTAGCTAATACTTCACTGGTGGTGGTTGTATTATTGCTAGACAATTGACATGTTTTAGGTTGACTGGTATATATACTCTATGACTTGTTTGTTGGTGAGTGATAAATACTGACTAATGCAGAGCTTATGATACGAATTCTCTGTTGTCCTGCCACAATGTCCTGGCAAACCAGAATTGTAGTTGCCTAAATCGACTGGACATGTGGAAGATGAATGCCCAATACGCCACTATAGCATAGCAAATGAACATTATAGTGGTAAGATGTCACATGACTTACTGCAGCTGTTATGTGGTTACAGTACACCAGAGGTTGGCAATGGTATATACATTTGTGGTCATAAGAATGTATACTATCTCCTAGCAACCAAGTGACTGTTATTGTTGATAGCATGCCAGCTCAGCCCTTAGGCTCCCTCCTTGTGCTTTGATGGGACACTGTGTCTGGACAAATTGTATTATGGTCAGACATCTATGCAATTTGACCAGATTTTGTCTGGGTCTGGATGTTATCCAGTGTCTGGAAATGTTATCCAGTGTCTGGATGTTATCAAGTGTCTGGATGTTATCCAGTGTCTGGATGTTATCCAGTGTCCTGATGTTATGCAGTGTCTGGATGTTATCCAGTGTCCGGAAATTATCCAGTGTCTGGATGTTATCATAAGCTCTGCTAATGTAGCATTCAACAAGTTGCTGCGAAACACTTATTGAAATATTTAGAATTTTCTACTGAGTGACTGGGATAAGTAGAATTCTAGGAAAATCAGAACAGGATGGGAACATAAAGCAGGATCAACAAATTGAAAAGCCTGATAAAGGTCATCATGTCAATATACAGGTAGCACAATGCTTCTTGCAGTATTTTAAAATTCTTTCACTAAAATACTCTAATAGATCATTCACCTGCTAAAACAAGAATGTTTTGTTATCTATTCCACCAGGGACCTGCACTGAAACCCTGTGAATTGATGGACTACAGCTGGCATAGTATATTGACTAGCTAAGTCATCAATACTAAATGTTAGCTTCTCTTTTGAAACTACTCTTGCAGCTGCCACATACTATCATGTGCGTTTTATTTTGAGGTTACAGGTAGAGGATTCTCCCTTATCTGAACCTCAGTTATCTGAACACCTCAATTATCTGAATGCCAAAAGTGACTGTTCTATTAGAGTATTTTGTCATTAATGTGCACTCTATTAGAGTAAATGACTGTTAGTAACTGAATGAAGCTCTACAGTGGGACCTCAATTATCCGAACACCGATTAACCAAACTCTCGATTATTTGAACACCAAATCGACTGCTCAATTAGGATATTTTGTCAACAAGTGTATGTTTTATTAGAGCAGTTGAGCAAAGCTCTGTATATAAATGTATGGATGTTCGATTTTACGTAATATTCAATCATATGAACACTATTTCCCCCCAATTAGTTCAGATGATTGAGGTTCCACTGTAAATCAACAGGTTTCATTTATACAATTTCACTTATCTGAACGCTATAGGAACAAAGATGTTCAGATAACTTCCCACTGTCAGTTAACTTTGTAAACTTCCTCATGCTTAATGATTCAATTTTTTACAAGTATTTATAGTTTCAAGGAAGGAGCAGTATTGATGCCATAGTTAGTCTATATACTATGCCAGCTACGGTCTACCACAAGTTCACAGGCTTTCACTGGTGCAATAGTTAACAAATACTTTTGACTGCTCTATTAGAGTATTTTAATACAAGTGACTGTTCTATTAGAGTGTATCACTCATCATAGCGGATGGATCCAAAACTGCTGCAAAGAAGTATTTTACTGTAAAGTTCCGCCTGTACATTAATATAATTACTTTTATAAGGAATTTTCTGTTGGTCTTTCTCATTCCCATTTTCCTACCTACCCCATCAATGATATTGTGAAGCCATTAAAAAGCAAATGGTGTAATAACAATAAAGTAGTATACAACACTTTCTAAAACTCTTTAACCCTTAAACCCACAGAAAATTTTTCGGAATGCATATTTACACAATATGGGCATGCATGGCGACACTAGGTGGAGAAACTTAATTCTTACAGCCTACAAATACACATAGATTAAAAGTGTATTTAATGGGCTACTTGGAGAAGGATAAACCAACACTGTAACTACAATGGCTTACTTGTTATGAAGCAGTGAACAGTGATGAGTCACGTCTCTGTGTTTCTAAATTCTTGCCACATGTTTAAGTTCAATTGTGGGTTTACCCATGTGAGTCATATATGGCCTGATATAAAATTTCACAATGAACTGAATGGAAGTTGTTGCAAAGTGATAGGATAAACTACCATCAAGTTATCAACCATTATATAAAGGTATGTAAAGGGTTCGCGTGTTTCCTTACCAAAAAGTTATTTTCATGGCTAGTTTTGGCCTCATCATTTAGCGTTAGGGTAATACCCTAGGTATCATTTTAATCCACAAGTAGAATGACATAAATTGCATATCCATAGAATGGACGCTTTGAAAGTTACAGCGCTTTGTGAAAAGCATGCGTATTTATTAAGTTTAAATCCAGTTTTCTGGATTATGTGGGTTTAAGGGTTAACCTTGTGCTGTGGAGAAGTAAAAGGGTAACAAAATAACAGTGTGTAATTAAACTTCTATTTATGTATTTCACCCAGGTGGTTGGCTATAGCATAACAGTGTCATAAAAAGCATAAACAATGTGCTACATAGCAACCACCTTGAAGTGGCCTGTTTAATCGCCTGTCACAATGTGAATAGCTGAAAAAACACTTCAGGTTACAGTTAACTTGGATAATTATTAATCAGCAAGCCTGTATCTCTCATCTCAATTCTTGCTATTGTAAAGTTCTGGTAATGTAACTATTTCACAGGCTTGTACCATTGTAGCAGGCTGAATGAAAGTGAAAATTACTGAACAAGTACGTAGAGCCCAAATGCCTGT
Source organism: Dysidea avara (assembly GCF_963678975.1). Lineage (NCBI taxonomy): Eukaryota > Metazoa > Porifera > Demospongiae > Dictyoceratida > Dysideidae > Dysidea > Dysidea avara. The sequence goes on along the minus strand of NC_089275.1, from coordinate 47,922,948 downwards.
CACAATTGTACGACTTTAGCACTTGTATGGCTTGGTGGACTGCCAAAATACAAGGTGTAACTTGAATTTGTTACTATATAGTTATACAGCGGGCACAAATGCCTTGCCTGATATAAACACACGAGCCGTCAGGCCCAAAGGCAAGTGTGTTTATACAGGCAGAGCACAAGTGCACATTGTATAACTGTTATGTACCACACACCTAATAGGTGGGGAGAGTCTCATTAGACAGCTGAAACTCTTATAAAGACCCGCAGGTTTCTAACATGAATTGTGGGTGAAATAGCCGAACGTTGCAGTGACATTCCCTCTACAGTACCACAGCCACCTGAGATGTTGAAAGCTAGTACGCGATGGGCATATCACTAACCTACATTTGCTGTTCAACTCTCATCATGTTGTGCTCAGCAGACGTGATCACTCAATCGCCCATAGTGACTGTCTCCAGTGAAAAAAGCAACTAACAGACGGTTTAAGTAAACAAAACCTAACTACTAAACAATACTAGTATAATTCTTACTATCCATACTGGCTAAACTCGAATCTGGTGGCATGACAAAAACTGGTTGTTACAATTTAACATAATGGTGAGTATTATTTAGAATATAACAGTTTTATTGAGTCATTGCCAGAGTGGACTATGGTTTTATCTGGGTTCAGATGGCAACAGACTAGTAAGGTGTATAAGTACATTTTTATATATGTAGACTAGAGTTGTGGCCACCACGTTGACTGTTTTGATCACCATTGGCTGCTTGATAAACGTTAAACATATTGGTGACGTTATGGCTCACAATTGACTTTTACATGTGAGGCTATAAAAGAGTTCAAGTGATCTATGAGGTGTCTTTCCACCTATTAGGTGAGGTGTCATAGTGGTCTAGCACTTGTGCAATGCTGCACAAAACCGCAGCCAGTGCAATATTTGTATATTGCACTGCGGTCAGTGCATTATCAGTTATAATGCACTCCCTGCAGTCTGAAACAATGCCATATACAAATTATGGCACTGGTGGCACCTTTGAACTGTCCACACGAGTGGTACATATTATAATATGACACCTCATTAATGTCACATGTGTATCATGTGTGGCCAGTGTGGGGTAATGATGAGATGTTCTATTGTCAATAAAAAGTTATGATCTTGTCCACATTGCGGCTATGACTGTACAATAGTGGGTGATTATCAAACTGTAGTGTAGTGATTGATCAGGTCCATACAGTAGAGATATGAGCAGTGTAAAGTACTTTGTTGTACTGTTACAAAAGTTGATTTTCACCATGTACATTAGTTAATGTTACATGCTCTGATGTCACTTAACTGAACCCAGTCTACACAACACTTGTTGTCATAACTACAATACATTTACACATGTACAATTATATGAAGTTACATCATCACTTTATGTAGTGTATCTTGTGACACCATTAAGTTGGATCATACACCATCACAATGTTAAATGTTAACTCTTGGTACAATGTTATAAGTACTATGAGAAATTATTATTAATTGTGTGCACACTTCACTATAGCCATAAACACTACTCGACCATGTTACTACAGGTATACAGGAACTGTGTAGCTACACTGGACCACTATCAGTTACAAGATGTTTGTTAAGGAAGGTGAGGGTAAACTATATAATACAGTGGAACCTCAGTTATCCGGACACCACTTATCCAGATTCTCAGTTAACTGAATTATGGAATCACTGCTCTATTAGAGTAGTGACTGCTCTATTAGGGTAGTTGAAGAACTGATATTTTAAAAAAATTTTGATTATGCTATTTTAATGTTATTTATACACAAGTTTCAGAGATACAGACTTTTCAGACTTATGGACCACCTCTGGTCCCAAGGGGTTCGGATAACTGTGGTTCCACTGTAGTGTGTTCCATGTGTACATCATCAAATATGTGGACCTTTAAATGTGTACCACAATAACACAGATCATACACAATTGTTATCCACTATTAGTACAACTCATAATATCAACAACTACCTATACAACTGGTTAGGTCAAACTACACTACCATATAGTGGATAATATTTTGGTGGGACTATACTTGTAATTTAGTCAGTCACATATGACACTCATCAAATTGTGTCATGTGTACACATATTATGACGGGTAGGTAAAAACAGTGGACCCAAGGACCAAGGACAAGGGGACTGACTCTTCTTGGAATTTGTACACTTCACACTATTCTATACTTGTACTAGGAACTTCTGCAAGTAGTCCTGTACGGCCAATCCACTTTTCCCCGTCATGGTGATTTCGCATGATGTTAAACCAATTAGAAATTGTAAGCGCCGTGAAGCTGACTGCATTTATAGCCTGCTGTACAATGAGCATACTAGTCAATGAGCATACTAGTCAATGAGTATACTAGTCAATGAGTATACTAGTCAATGAGCATACTAGTCAATGAGTATACTAGTCAATGAGCATACTAGTCAATGAGCATACTAGTCAATGAGCATACTAGTCAATGAGCATACTAGGCTATTGTGTAAACTCACTACTAAAATTTAGAAACATTGTACAAATGCACAACGATTAATGAAGTCTGGTTGAATGCTGAGCTGCTGGACTGAAACTTGCTTAGCTAGTAATTGCTATTTCTCTTTTTACCGAGGCACTTATAATTACTAATTCAACATCATGTGAGGCACTGTGACAAGCAAAAGTGGATTGGTCATGCAAGACTACTTGCAAAGGTACCTAGTACAAGTATAGAATATTGTGAAGAGTATAAAATTCCAAAAAGTTGGGTCCCCTGGTCCTCTGTTTTTACCTACCCTAATATGACATGTACCCATACCAGTGATTTGTGTCACTAAAATGTGATAAAGAATACTTCACATTGTTACACTACAATAAACATTTCTCATTGTATGGTTAACATGTATGACTCACTTTGTTCACTGCATGAATATTGGCTCCATGGTCTGTGATGTATTTCACAGCTGCAAGATGCCCACTCAATGCCGCCCTGTGTAAGGGTGTATTACCATACTAAAAGTCAAACAAAACATGATTATTACAATTTCACGATGTCAATAGTAAATGTACTGTGTACAGGACATTTTGTGTACGTACCATGTATATGTCTCAATAAGATTAAAATTATTACCGGAGAAATTTACCATTACTGTTACAAGTTAGAACATAGTGTGCATAGTGTGGTTTGATATTGGGGAGATAATGAAATCTTTAAAATCCACTAATAGACCTGCTAACAGGTAACTGAAATGGTTAGAGACTTTCCAAACAATTCACATATTCACACTTCCAACATGTTCACTGTATACTATTAAGCAAATTGAACACCTAGTCAACAAAGTTCATATTTGTATGTACAATTCAAAAATCTAATTTAGTGTCTATATGCATGAACCATGTTCTACAGTAAGTCGGTGCACTCAGACCTTAGTAGTAGCATCACTAATATCCTCATGTTTGGTCTCTACCCTATGCTTGTGAGGTTGGTATTAACAAGTTGATGTTGTGCTACGTCCATGCAATTAATACTATACCATTCTAACTAAATAGGTAATTAATCAGCCAGGTATATAATTTAGTTTATATTCATGCTATAGTTATAATTAATTCAACTAGATAATTAGAATTGTAAATACTGTAATTTAGCATATTTCTTAATCCATGAATTATTTTGTAATTCAATAATTACATTACTATGCACTGCTAAGGAAATGTAACTATAACAAACCACTTTAAACCTCAAATTACACACTTCTCATTTGTTTTGTAGTGCGTCTATCGTGTTTTCTCATGCAAATTGTTTAGAGAAAGCCTTGAGGCTGCCCTTCATTTTTGTTTGCGTAAATATGAGTAACCCCCCCTTCAACCCGAAGGATACACTACCTCTGGTAACCTAAGAGGTCTTCAGTGTTGTTTTTAAAGTTGTTAAACGTCTATAAAACTGAAAGGGAAGACAATTTAAGAAATATATGAAGAGTCGCCATATCCATATTTCAGACCGCCAAGAAGAACCACCTCAGATTATGTATGTGGAAGTTTACTACAGACTTAATTTAGCTTTCAATCCTTACATGCTGACTGCTTTTTATCATTTTTAATGTTTTTGCTCAAGTGGGTGCATATGGACAAACAAACATAGGTAGGTACACACACAGTTTTACGAAAACAATTTCAGTAAACCACCCACAGCTGGTTTAACAACAGCACTATTAGGAAGTGTCAGTGAAATATTCAAACAAAAACATGGAGTACGAAAATTACCAACAGTACATTAGATACTTAGTATTCAGAAGTCCCAACTATAGTATATCTGTACACTTTTCAACATTAGCGAAACTTTATTGTCCAATTAGAACACTAGGACACATACCAGCACATCACTGTAATTAACTGACACTATGGAAACTTGACTATATATTAATTATACCATGTATAGTCAATGTGATCAAATTACATTATGATTTTTAACATGTATCTTTATACACAAATGTTGCTGGAAATAATTAGTAATTAATTCCAGCAACCTTTGTACATATTTGGTGACAGAACAGTTTTTCTCAAACTATTCATCTGTTAAATCCTTAAAGTCTTTCAACGTGTTGTACAGTAACAAAGTACATCAGTCCTTTTGAGCAAGGGAACATGTAGTGTAAGTAGCGTACCACCATAAGTCGAGTAGTTTCCACTTCTCTATGGTACGAGCCATCAAAATACATAAATTTATTGATGTTGATTACTATCTTCTGACCATGTTTGATGGGCAGTAAACATGCAATTTTGTGATAAAAAATGGCACAGAATAGTATAGGACTTAAGTTAGGAAAAACTGTGAGACTTTTAAGATATTCTACCATGTCACAAAGGAAGTGTCACTATCAGCACTAGGAATTATGGATTATTGAACACTTGACTGGGCAGCACTACTACTTAAACCAGCTTTCTAAGTAATGGAAATTGCTCCATATTTTAGATGCACGACTTAATGTGTCACTGTGCGACAGGTGCAAGACGAATGGTCCGTTATGCTAAATGTCAATGTTGACAGTCGAACTTCAAACATGACATTTAAACATGTTATTGTTGGTTGTACTATCCTAACATACCACAAGGATGTAGTGCCTACACCTCACAACACTGTATATAGTAACTATGTGTGTATGGTCCAAACTGTATATTATATCCACAAGCTTACACTACATGACCCACTGTACAAAGTACCAGTTCTATAACATAACCTACTGTACAACTGTACACCACTGTATGTAACCACAAAGTTTAGTATATTTCTACAGTATTAGTGTATGTACCCCTAGTGGTAAGGAAAATGTTTCAACAACTATAACAGTAAAGACCAATTGATGTGTGTATACAGATCAGTTGATAATAGTATATGTATAGTGGAACACATAGTGGTGACACATAGTGGAACACCAATGTATACTCACTTTGTCTACACAGTTTATGTTTGCTCCTTTCTCGTGTAGATACTGGACAACTTGTACATGACCATTAATGGCTGCCATATGAATAGGAGTCTGTCCATACTGTAAGAACACACATCACATGTTTTAATAATATAATAAGTAATTCATTATCATGTTACAGTAAAATTAAAAATTTTGAGGATTCAAAGTTTTGTTGTTTTCATGGTTATGCTAATTAATTGCTACAAAATTCCCCCTCAAAACCAGTAAGCCAAATGTCCTGCTTACAAAAAATCCTCACCTAAAACTTTGATAAATTGTCATACATTAACAGTACAAATCATGAAAACAGTGAAAATTTCTCCCTTGAAATTTCTAGTTGTATAGTAGCTAATACTTCACTGGTGGTGGTTGTATTATTGCTAGACAATTGACATGTTTTAGGTTGACTGGTATATATACTCTATGACTTGTTTGTTGGTGAGTGATAAATACTGACTAATGCAGAGCTTATGATACGAATTCTTTGTTGTCCTGCCACAATGTCCTGGCAAACCAGAATTGTAGTTGCCTAAATCGACTGGACATGTGGAAGATGAATGCCCAATATGCCACTATAGCATAGCAAATGAACATTATAGTGGTAAGATGTCACATGACTTACTGCAGCTGTTATGTGGTTACAGTACACCAGAGGTTGGCAATTGTATATACATTTGTGGTCATAAGAATGTATACTATCTCCTAGCAACCAAGTGACTGTTATTGTTGATAGCATGCCAGCTCAGCCCTTAGGCTCCCTCCTTGTGCTTTGATGGGACACTGTGTCTGGACAAATTGTATTATGGTCAGACATCTATGCAATTTGACCAGATTTTGTCTGGGTCCAGATGTTATCCAGTGTCTGGATGTTATCAAGTGTCTGGATGTTATCCAGTGTCCGGAAATTATCCAGTGTCTGGATGTTATCATAAGCTCTGCTAATGTAGCATTCAACAAGTTGCTGCGAAACACTTATTGAAATATTTAGAATTTTCTACTGAGTGACTGGGATAAGTAGAATTCTAGGAAAATCAGAACAGGATGGGAACATAAAGCAGGATCAACAAATTGAAAAGCCTGATAAAGGTCATCATGTCAATATACAGGTAGCACAATGCTTCTTGCAGTATTTTAAAATTCTTTCACTAAAATACTCTAATAGATCATTCACCTGCTAAAACAAGAATGTTTTGTTATCTATTCCACCAGAGACCTGCACTGAAACCCTGTGAATTGATGCACCACAGCTGGCATAGTATATTGACTACCTAAGTCATCAATACTAAATGTTAGCTTCTCTTTTGAAACTAAAAGATTCAACTCTTGCAGCTGCCACATACTATCTTGTGCGTTTTATTTTGAGGTTAAAGGTAGAGGATTCTCCCTTATCTGAACCTCAGTTATCTGAACACCTCAATTATCTGAATGCCAAAAGTGACTGTTCTATTAGAGTATTTTGTCATTAATGTGCACTCTATTAGAGTAAATGACTGTTAGTAACTGAATGAAGCTCTACAGTGGGACCTCAATTATCCAAACACCGATTAACCAAACTCTCGATTATTTGAACACCAAATCGACTGCTCAATTAGGATATTTTGTCAACAAGTGTATGTTTTATTAGAGTAGTTGAGCAAAGCTCTGTATATAAATGTATGGATGTTCGATTTTACGTAATATTCAATCATATGAACACTATTTCCCCCCAATTAGTTCAGATGATTGAGGTTCCACTGTAAATCAACAGGCTTCATTTATACAATTTCACTTATCTGAACGCTATAGGAACAAAGATGTTCAGATAACTTCCCACTGTCAGTTAACTTTGTAAACTTCCTCATGCTTAATGATTCAATTTTTTACAAGTATTTATAGTTTCAAGGAAGGAGCAGTATTGATGCCATAGTTAGTCTATATACTATGCCAGCTACGGTCTACCACAAGTTCACAGGCTTTCACTGGTGCAATAGTTAACAAATACTTTTGACTGCTCTATTAGAGTATTTTAATACAAGTGACTGTTCTATTAGAGTGTATCACTCATCATAGCGGATGGATCCAAAACTGCTGCAAAGAAGTATTTTACTGTAAAATTCCGCCTGTACATTAATATAATTACTTTTATAAGGAATTTTCTGTTAGTCTTTCTCATTCCCATTTTCCTACCTACCCCATCAATGATATTGTGAAGCCATTAAAAAGCAAATGATGTAATAACAATAAAGTAGTATACAACACTTTCTAAAACTCTTTAACCCTTAAACCCACAGAAAATTTTTCGGAATGTAAATTTACACAATATGGGCATGCATGGCGACACTAGGTGGGGAAACTTAATTCTTACAGCCTACAAATACACATAGATTAAAAGTGTATTTAATGGGCTACTTGGAGAAGGTTAAACCAACACTGTAACTACAATGGCTTACTTGTTATGAAGCAGTGAACAGTGATGAGTCGCATCTCTATGTTTCTAAATTCTTGCCACATGTTTAAGTTCGATTGTGGGTTTACCCATGTGAGTCATATATGGCCTGATATAAAATTTTACAACGAACTGAATGGAAGTTGTTGCAAAGCGATAGGATAAACTACCATCAAGTTATCAACCATTTTATAAAGGTATGTAAAGGGTTCGCGTGTTTCCTTACCAAAAAGTTATTTTCACGGCTAGTTTTGGCCTCATCATTTAGCGTTAGGGTAATACCCTAGGTATCATTTTAATCCACAAGTAGAATGACATAAATTGCATATCCATAGAATGGACACTTTGAAAGTTACAGCGCTTTGTGCAAAGCATGCGTATTTATTAAGTTTAAATCCAGTTTTCTGGATTATGCGGGTTTAAGGGTTAACCTTGTGCTGTGGAAAAGTAAAAGGGTAACAAAATAACAGTGTGTAATTAAACTTCTATTTATGTATTTCACCCAGGTGGTTGGCTATAGCATAACAGTGTCATAAAAAGCATAAACAATGTGCTACATAGCAACCACCTTGAAGTGGCCTGTTTAATCACCTGTCACAATGTGAACAGCTGAAAAAACACTTCAGGTTACAGTTAGCTTGGATGATTATTAATCAGCAAGCCTGTATCCCTCATCTCAATTCTTGCTATTGTAAAGTTCTGGTAATGTAACTATTTCACGGGCTGTGAAATCATAGAAAATCTCAAACAGCTTTCATCACCACATTGTCCCTTTAAACACATTTTATTACAATGACTGCTAGTAGCTTGTAAAAATTTAATTTTCTTTTCACTTGTATTAATTCAAGCCAAAACCTGTTGAGGCTACTGTTAAAGGAGGTTCTTAGCTACATCCTACAACAAAAGGAGACTGGATGAATCATTCTATACTACATGTACAGTAACTAATGATGTGTGACCATCACAGCAAAACCTCAACTTGTTTGCACAAGCATGCACTTTAAGAAAAACGAAATTTAACAAAAAGAAAAACATACACAAGTTTTTATCAGGCATTACTCAGAGAAAGAAGAGTCAAACTATACAACATCTCATTCATCTGCTCATGGAGAGTTCAAAATCTTTGCTTCGTTCTGTAGCTCCAAAGGCATGCATGTCACATGTGTTTGTTTATGATGATGCTGCGGAGATGTAAACAAAATCGTTGTCACTTCTTCAACTAAACTGCCTTCATACTTGTTTGCGTAAGTGACTACAGGGCTAACACTATACCTTGGTTAATAGGGTGAACATTTTAAGCCAAATTCCAACATTGTAGACTAATGCTGATGGAAGTTATGGCTGTGAATGTAAGTGTTTGTAGTTTATTTTCAGTATAGTCACTGTACAAATCAATATCTTTGCTCTTCCTACCGTCTAGCGCTATAATTCCAAAACTACTCACCACACTTTGGTGATCCATTCCTTGGGCACTGTAGATAATGTGAGAAAATAAAAATATATGGAAGTTGTGTGAACAAGTCTGATTTTTGCTGAGGCTGTCACATATTTGAAATACAATATTACATTACTATATTTCATCAATACCACAGATATAAAATCCTTATAAAAACTTTAAGTAGAACATCAATTATGCAAGATTTTAGCATTCAACTATGTAGCACCCATTTAAGTTTGAGCAATCCATTTGCTAAGGAAATGTGGACTCTGATAAAAATCACAACATTATTAAAAAAAAGATAAGCTGTATAATGGCTTCAGTACACAAAACGTAATTGTAGTTTGTCCTTTTAATCCAAACCACAAAATTAGTTTGGACTACTGAAACACAATAGAGGCACATATAGACTAATGGAAGATATGTAATATAACATTCATTGTTAAAGACCGATCATCACAATAGTCTATAATGTGGGAATAACAGTGTCCACTGTATTAACATGGGTACATACACATATGAATACAACAAGTACAATATTCACTTGTGAAATACCAACATACTTTATCAGTGCTGTTGATGTCAAGACCTAATCCTACTACTGTGGTGACAATATCCAGGTTACCACCCATACAAGCAAAGTGTAGCAGATTACGTCCATACTGTAAACAACACAAGTTATGTTACTTATCATCAACTAACATGTGATTACCATGAGTGTTACAATTAAACATTATACATTGTGTCAAACAATAATTTATTGCTGAGAAGAAAGTTGTGAAATGAGAAACCATTTAAAAGTCACAAAGTGTAGATGGTATCCATTTGGTGGCCATGAAATGACTACAATGATTGTATTGTTTATAGTCATTTACACTATTACAATCATTATCTGCTGGAACTTTTTAATATCACAAGTGCATGGATTTATTTTTTAAGTTTGATTAGGGATTATAGAAATAAAAATTTGTGAAACAAGGAAGGTCACCTACCAGGCCCGTACCCAGGGGGGGGTTTGGTCGAACCCCCTACTTTAAACTGGAAATTTTATTTTTACTGTAAAACGATCTTCTCAACTATAATCTGTGTTCTAGCATTCATTACATGCCTTCCATGGCTTCTACCAGCTGAAATGCGTGTGGCTTCCAGGTATTAACCATAGTGCTTCGAGGTTATCTGTGTACATATAAACCACTTTAATGATGCATGAATACAGACAGTGGTTTTCTCTCTATGGCTAAGACTTCTATTATTCTACTTACAGTATCTTAATAAGGCTGTCCATTGAGCCATCCTTGACCATACTGCACTGAGAGCTACTATTAATACTATTTCAATTAATTCCAATTGTAATTTGTTAAATAGTTTCTACTAAGAGCCCGGAATAGCAATGATAAGCACAGACTTGATGAACACTGTGACTGATAGACTATTAACTATAGCAGCAACTATAACACAAGTAAGCCTGGCTTGTTGCATCCAATGATATGAATTCTAAAGTGTCAAGTGTGTGAGTCTGTCAGTTGTTTTCATATTAACCTTATTGTGGTTATCATCCATGTTTGGACAATGGTGAAATGTAAGGTTTAGCTTATAGCTGAAATGAATGACCCTGAGCAGTCTTAGAAATGCTGGAGTGTACATGCACTACAACCATATTTTAATCTCTTGTTTGTATTAGTGTGTGATGGCCCATGTTGGCCAGCTCTGGCAAAATTGGGTTGGGTGGGCCATCCATGCATGGTTGGTGGTAGGTAGTGTGTGAAGCACACTCAGCATACATAGTATGCTCCTGATAGGGGGGTCTGGGGGCATGCTCCCTAAGGAAATTTTTTAAAGAAATGCCATCTAGAAGCAAATTTATCCTAATTTCAGTTGGGCATAGTTATCCAATATTACAATCAATAATTTGTTCATTAACAGCTGCATTCAATCTAAGCTTATTGGCCAGTTGCTAGATGAATAATGACCACAGTACTGATACTGTAACAGTGGCGTGGCCTAAATTGTACCACATGGACAATAAGGCACCCACAAATATTTTGATGCATACTCTTGCCAAGACTTTTCCGCAATACTCCGTGTTTGAGAGACTGGCAGACTTGTGCTTAGTATAGTTTTTGGTAAGTTTGAGTGTAAGTTTTACTATAAAAGCAGCAGACTTGGCACTCGTAATTGTATGGCTTCTCGTATTGTCAGTCTGCTACATGCTAGTCAAGTTTACTGTAGTTGGCAAAATGTTGGGTGGACCATGGCTTACTTCCCCCCCCTCCAGAGACGGCCTTGTGTCAACACAATGATGTGTGAGAAGTTTATTTAATCAGTGCATGCATTTCTGCATTTAAGCAATTTGAGGCTATTCTCAGGACATTGAATATTAAACCTTTCTCAGCATCTGGGGGCACAGACCCCCGCGTCTGGGATCGCCTACCACTTCAATTTAGAACCCCCCTTTTGAAATTCCTGCGTACAGGCCTGCCTGCACCTGAAGATATATACTAGTGAACATGTAAAAACTCTAACATCTAATTTTACCTTGTACTTGTTTGTTTACTTTTTGTATCATAATTACAGTAGGACTGGTGATCAACTCATACATACCACATCAAAAGAAAGAATGGCTCCATAAAATTTATGTTTGAATGCATACCCCAACTATCAAATACTGAAAAGTGTAGTTGCCCTACACTTCGTTTTTAGCTATGTTCAGCCTGTTACACAGTGTTACAAATGAAGAACATAACAAGCAGTGCCTCTGAAATCAATTTGAAAATACAGACAATTTCCGTTACAAATGTAATAGCTAGTTAGCAGAGGAAAGCCAAAGTGTGCTACCATGAATTGCAAACTTGGCATTATCAGCAAAAAGAAATGGGACACAAAGGAGGACAAAGGTAAGTCCATGATGCATGCATTGTACGTACTGTGGTGTGCCAATTAAGGCACCTGTCAGGCTGAAGCGACACTTAACAGTGAAAAAGTGAAACCTTAGCCATCAGTAAAATACACTTGTCTGAAGGCATTAGCCAGGCATTAGCCAGGCAGTTAGCCATGAAATTTCTGTGAAATGTTTTCGATGAATTACGTAACAACTTATCGAAAGTGCTTTTGGCTACTTTGAAGACACTTTTAGGCTTGATTCTACCTAACCAATACTGGCAAGAGGCATCGTGACATTGGTCTCTGGTCAATACTTTGTGTAAGAAAGTTAATACACCATACTATTCTACTGTATGATATAACCAACCCTGGCTGAACATAACCATATTATTCCAGTTCCTGTATAACACACACTTGTCTGTCATGTGACCACACCAGATCCATGACTGAACAACACACTACTATGTGTCTTGACTGAATCAATGAATATGTGTCCCAGCAATCAATTAATGAGGTGCTTATTTCAGGTACGTATGTTCCACCTTTTATGAACAGCACGAGAAGCAACTCTACAATTAGTATACTCACTAAGGAAATAGGTTTATTGTTTTACATAAACTGCAATACATAACTGATTAATTGTAATTTTGGATTTCATAAATTTATCATAACTTTTGTAATTCTTCAATATGTTCCTACGCACTGCTAAGGAAGCGCTTGCTAAACAAACCACATTTAACAACACATTACACACAGAAGTATCTTCCAAACTGTTTTATAGTTTGACTATTGTGTTTTACCCACAAATTCTCTTGACAAAGCCTCAAAGGTGCTCTTCATTTTCGCTTGCATACATAAGGACACGCACCCTTTCAACTCGAAGAAATAAGCTATTCCTGGTAGTCTACAAGGCCTGTACTGCTGTTTTTCAGTTGTTAAATGTCTGTAAAACCTGAAGGGAAGTTCACAAAGTCTGAGTGAAGTAGCTACACCCGTATCACACTGGTGAGTAGAAACCACTTCAGAGTACAATTTACCTGTGTGGAAGCTTATTACACTTAATTTTACTTCTTATGTGCAAGCTGCTTTCATCATTTAACGATTTTGCTCACGTGGGTGCATACGGACAAACATAGGTAGATGGAGATAGGTAGATAAGTACACACACACTTTTATGAAAACAATTGAAATCAGTAAACCATACACGTGCCCACAGCTGGCCGAAAGCCAGCTGTGGGTGCACACCTGGTTTAAAAAGCCAAACCTCCATGATCCCTATTATACAGTACCTATCATACTCTATGATAACTGTACTTATTACAGTCAGTGAGAGAATTTAAATCTGTTGTACATACACACCACAACATTTAAATAGAAACTGTGTACAACACACAATCAGTATGTTGTATGGAGTGTTCTGATGAAACAATAATAAAATAAACTGATGGGTCATTATTAAGTATACAATGTACTCTTGCATTATAGCAATGATCATATGCATGAGTGGACAAATTGTGATCCATTAAATGGTTATAACTTCTGAATGAAATAAGTTGTCAACTTCAAATAACTTCATCTTATTCCTTTTAGTGAGATCATTTATTTGATACCAAGTTTGACTAATTTGGTTGACATCATGCAGATGAAATATAGTCAAAAATCACATTTTAATCTTAAAAGACCACAAAAATGTCACTAAAAGGGTTTTTTTCCATAATGGATTACTAAGGACTTTTGATATGTTATAGAGCATGTTTTCTGTGTTAGAAAATGTTAAGAAAGATTTTGTTACAATTAGTGTGGTTAAGCCATAAAATGACTGGACTATGTGTATTTGTATTCATTGTTGTTAATTATGACAACTTCATACATGTACACATGTACGTATATTATTGGAATTAAACTCCGTAGTAGTAATGTACCGATACCACTTTTTCACTACAGATCCAATACTGATACATTTCAAGGCAAATTGGCCAATACCGATCCTATACCAATACTTTGCCACATAGGAATTACTCACAAGAAACAGCTAACAGTAGTCAATAAACCAGCTACTAAACACAGTTGCTAATTTCATCTACTGCAGTTTGCTGGTTTTGTGGTCATCAGTCATGAGGATAACAATAGTGTATGATTTCAATGAATCTTATTTCGTGGCTTATTACAGTTTCCACTGTGCTAGTAATTGGCTTCTTTCAAATAATTCATAGCATAGATCAACTCGTGCTCAACTTTGTTGATGTGTGATTGACGCCACCATCTTGAAAAGTAATTAAATGACGTCATTCACAGTATCGGTTGGTATCAGGCATTTACAGCTTTATCAATACAAATCCAATACTGCCAAAATAGGGCTGATACCAATACTAGTACCAATATCGGTGCATCACTACTCCATAGTACAGTGATTAGTAAGTAATAAAAAAATAATTGATGAGCAATTATTATTACTAAGTAACACTTAGTACAAGCTAGGTGGGTGATTTTAAGACATCAAGTTGTTGTTATGGTACAAAAAATATCTAATGACAATTGTCCAACTAACAATAATGCGTAACTGCTTTGTATATATTGCCCACCCTAAATAATGTATAACATGTACATGATACACCACTCACTTCGTCAACTACTTGTGTATCAGCTTGGTTGCCTAACAAGTACTGGAAAACACTGGCCTGTGCTTTCCAGGCAGCTTCATGAAGCAAGGTCTGGTTCCACTATACAATAGTAGACAATACATGTAATAGTAGATACTACTACAGTAGACCCTCGGTTATCCGAACCCCTTTGTTCTCAGGCAATGATAAAAGTGTTCGGATAAGTGAATAGTTCGGATAATTGAAGCCCATACATTTATATACAGAGCTCCATTGAAATACTCTAATAGAACGCACACCTATACTCAAAATACTCTAATAGAACAGTCATTTTCAATTCCGGATAATCGAGGTTCCGGATAAACGGGGGCCGGATAACCGAGGGTCTACTGTACTTTCTTACCATATTACAGTAAACCTTGTGTAGCTAATATGATTGTCTTATACTAATTTTATGTGGCATTATTAACAGGTCACTAAATGTCATTGTACATACTGTAATGTCACAATTATAAACTATCAAGATGACCAAGACCAGGGGCAGTGGAGTATGCCACCAAAGAGTGAGGAGGGGGAAGGGCAACTTCGGCAATGAACGTTACAACATGGTGTTTGAAGTACACAATACACATGGACACCATTTTGGGGGGTGGGACATATATTTTAGAAGATGAGATAGTAATTTTACTACTTTCACTACATTGAGTTAGTCACAGTGTTTAAGGTATATCTGTTCTATTAGAGTGGTTGACTGCTCTATTAGAGTACCTTGATATTTTGTTACAACATTGACCAAAAAGTTAACACACCAGTATAGTGTGATGGTAGTCTCAATGAAATATATTGAGCAGATTTCACAAAAATTATCTGATAACTTACTACTGTTGTTTAACACCTACGGCACGTTAAATACATTGGAAACTTCACCTTCATTCCTGTCAAAGCCACTGGTAAACAGCTCTCAACTGGCAATAGTACATCAAACTGTTCACATAAACGTCTTGTGTTTGCTTCCCAACTGGTGACTACTTTTCCTTTCCATTAGCAACTTTTGGTGACCGTTTTTTGATTAGTCACGTATTCTCTTTCATGTGTTAACATGATTTGTGTTCTAAATGAAGCACTAGCTACCTTAAAAGTTTGTTGCAAGTTTCTATGTGCTTTTTGATTGCCCACTACAACACGCCACAGAACATGGTGTAGAGAACACTTGAACTACATCTCATTGTAAACCACCCTACAAAGTGCTAGAGTACCTAACACCTGTATGTAATAATGATTCTAATCCTACTGCCAGCATAATTTTTCTACTTAGCTAAACCTTGTTACACAAAAAGTTCTATTTTCATACTGGGGTATACACACTAGGGCCCAAACAAACTTGGATTGTCAGGGTTCGAACATTCATCAACTAAAGATCACGAATCTTTCGAACTTTTACATGGAACTGGTTCCTGTTTACAAATTATACATCACAGCATATTAACCTCATAGACACAGCATATTAACCTCATAGAGGCATGGCCTGTGACCACCACTAAACCATCAACACTTAACTTAATTAAATGTCAAATACCATACGTCTACCTTCCCCCACATCATTATGGAACACAGCAAGATGGATACCATATATAGCCTAAATATTTCGAGGGGCAAATTTCTCGAGGTTGAGCAATGTTGCTAAAAATAAAAATTTCGCAGATTTGCAAACACTCCCAAAATGTTTTAGACTAAATGGAGGTCTAAATATTTCAAGGGTAAAATTTTTACTGATAACACACAAACCGTGAAATCAGCAAAATCCCCCCCCCCCCATTGAAATGTTTAGGCTATGTGGTAGCTTAACTGTGTATCACTATCTAATTAGTAGCTATAGCTCGAACTGCTCAACCCGCATTCAAATGTTCATTCACTTGAACGAACCTTCAAATTCACTTAAGTTCACTTGGGCCCTAATACACACTACCATTACAATGAGAACTTACAACAAAACACATAACAGCAGTGCAGGCATAAGCAGGCCATTTAGGTTCACATTAGTTTGTCTGTGTGTTTGTCCCATATATGTTGTATATTCCTTTTGCAGTACAGGTTTGTTAGATGTATGTACTATGTTTGAACTGTTTGGTCAGCACATCAAGTGTAGTATAGCAACTGAAAGTGTATAAACTACATGGTAGGGTAGGTACTACTGATAACTTTTATGATGTCCAGTTATTCCACCAACTAGTAGTTATGTTAGTTTTCACTAACTCCTACTGATCCTGATATTCTGATAATCGATACTGGACAATATTTTCAGCCGATAAACATAGCTGATCCGATATGGTACCAATTTAGTTCATTTATAGTGGCAGTAGTGCTACAATAGCTGACATTATATTTTAGCAGTAATACAACATTGTAATACAACTCAAGGTGTTTATTAACATTGTTTAAAGCACACAAGCTTGCATTTCATATATTTGTATCTGCTACTTTTTCCATCATGCAACCGATCCGATACTGATAAACAAAAATACAGCCAATATATGGTTTTTCTGATAACCGATCCGATTATTGGTGCAATACTAGTAGTTTTACTCATAACATGATGTTTCATTGTATAATTTTGGTACCCAGACAAGTTAAAAATTGTAATGGGTCAACTGAAAGTCATTGTGGTAGGGAATTATAAATGCGTAATGAAATGTGTTTGGTAATTGGTGAATTATGATAACCATAATTTGAAATAAACACACAACATAACTAGCTATAACTTTTATACACAGGTATAGTTAACACATTATCATCATACACATTCATCTACTCACCCCAATAAATTCTCTAGTATCCCGAATATTGTTGATCCCATATTTCTTTATGGCCCTGCTGACAATATTCAGGTTCCCATTCTCCACCGCATCAAACACCTCCTTCACTTCATCCTGTAATACCAGATATGATACAAAGGACACCAATACTAGTTGTATTGTTAGTACTCTACTAGTACTAGTCTATATGTGTCTGACCTACAAAAGTCATAAAAGGTCACTACCATTATTAGGAAACACCATGGATATATAAATGAATAGCTAATGCTGAGAAAACTCTAGAAATCCTTAGAGGAAGAG
Source organism: Dysidea avara (assembly GCF_963678975.1). Taxonomy (NCBI): domain Eukaryota; kingdom Metazoa; phylum Porifera; class Demospongiae; order Dictyoceratida; family Dysideidae; genus Dysidea; species Dysidea avara. The sequence goes on along the minus strand of NC_089275.1, from coordinate 47,905,020 downwards.
ATGGTCGAGATGGTAGGGATGGAGTACCAGGTCCCAGGGGACTGATTGGACCAGATTGTGGTAAGTTTTGTTTGTATTTTCAGATGAGCTGTCTCTTATAATTTCACATCTTTTGTTTTGCTACAGGTCTTTTAGCTACCGAGTGCTGAGACAATACCTTATATTGTTCATTTTTTTTGTTTAAATGTTATCTACATCTTTTTTGTGTGTATATTGGTTGTTTGGAAAATACCTATATCAAATTTTATATATGCATTGATTTTCATTTTCAAACCAGAAGTGGTTTTCGATACCATGTTTGTGACTTGAGAAACAGCATGTGTATTGACCGGTAGAGTGTGAGATGCCTAAGTTGATTCAAGACCTGCCATGGAAACTTCGTTTCAAGTTAGCGCTTCTGTTGGACTGCCAGGAACCACCAAATCACAACTGGAAGGCATCGATTGATGAATTCGAAAATTTAGAGATAATAAGTGAACGCTGTGGAGCGCCAGGGACAGATCCCAGGAAAGAGTCCCACGGAGGTTCTTTCAAACACATTAGAACATAGAAGTTACACGTTAGATGATCTTTATCATGGTCTTCACAAAATGGAGCATAGACAAGCCATGGAGATCATCAGTAAATACAGTACGCATGTGCTTTTAATTAGGTATCCGCGTGAAAATTACGCACAAATTTTAATAACACTTTCTGTGATATGCCACTATCATATCATCAAAACGATTATTCCCTTCCACCTACAAACTAAGGCCAGGAAAAAGTGATCTACAATTCATTGTAACTGCCCACACGGTATTTCTGGAATTTTCATTATTCATTGTCAGAATACTTGTACCAAATATATTGAGATATTCTAATAAAATAGTCAAGTACTCTAGTACAACATTTATATTTTCACATTTACATATACCATAAAAGGTGTGATCTTCAAAGTAAGCCAGAGGTGGAGCCAAGAAATGATAGCAATGATGTTAATGTTAATCAAACTATAGTAACTGTTATCATCATTGAACTGATTGTAATTATAATTATCAACATAATAACAATCAATCATTCCTTTGTCATCACTTTTGATTTTGTAACTTTTAATGCTAGAAAAGGCCACACCATTTTTGTCACAGCTTGGCTGTTTTGACATGGATAACACTTCTATTTGTATTTGCTAGTCTAAAAGCCACTTGTAGACCAGCTTTTGGGCTTTCTTTCACGTGTCTATATTTCACTTTGAGCATAAATATTATACACAGTCAGGTGTGTAATTGGATTATTCATGTGTCATAGATGTGATGTTGAGTGTCTGATAACTGCTAGTAATATAGTGATAGTATTGCTATGGTGATATAATAGTTACTATCAATCATGAATAGTGATAGTTGTACTATTGCTCAGCTCTATATTAGAGTACACTGTTCTATTGGAGTATTAAAGTAAAAGAATAGATACTGGCTATACTGAATATTTACTTTTCTAACACTCCATTGATAAAAATTGTTATATATTACAGTCGTAATATTTGCACGCTCTACTGGGCTTTCACAGTTACCTCAACGTTAACTTCTGTTATCCACATTAGTGGACTAAGCACCGATATGAATAATTTATCATGGTAGTACAATAGCATATACTATCATAATCACAACTGTTACTCACTATCACAATAATTGATAGATCACAACTACCACTCAGCTCTACTCTAATACAGCTATCATAGAACCTTCCAAAAATAGAATTCTCAGGGATCCTCTATTGTTTTAGCATTTTCATAAGATAGGGAGAGGGGATAAATTGCATGTTAGTCTTAGTAGCACCATACAAAGCATAATAATTTATCAGTATTGTTCAGTTAGAATGTTAGAGGTGGTGGAAGCTAAGTCATAGCTGAAGTCTGAATGATTGTTATGGGAGATAGTTACTGTATGGTAGACAAGTACAGGTATAGTGTACACAAGGTTCCAAATATTCAGTGTCTACATTGTGAACCAGTGAAGACAACCAACACTGATTACTCATATACAGTATAGCATCAACATTATATGTACATTCTTGGGTAGGAGGGAGGGGGTAAGTGAAAAGAGTACTCTCTGTATGCTTGTGAAATGCTCAAAATTATTAATGATCCATGATCATGATGCTTTAGTCTAAAAAATTCAGTATTTTAAGCTAAATATATAGATAACTGACAAAGAAAACCTTGAAAGTTTTAACATGGATTTGAACCAGGGTATTTTTAATGTAAACCTCCCAAGTCACTGTTATTTTTGCAACTTAAAAGAAGTTCAAGCCTAAGCATACTTTTATGCAGGTTTGTATACCAGGAAAATAATGGCTCGAAAGCTGCCAATCTTATGATGGAAATGGACCGCTCTCTCGCATGCAAATATGCCTGAGTCCAGGACAGGAAACAGAATTTATTGGAGTAGCCTAATCTGGAAACGGGGAAGCCACAGAGCGGCCACTTAGTTACAAATCTGCAAATGCCGGAATAGTCATTCTTACTTCAGTCAAACGTGAAGATGCATGTTGATACAATCTGGACGCCATGTTCTCAGAGTGTGTTGGCCTATCTCCAGTCCCTCGTCCAGCCCTAACTTCGTGTTGAAGTTCGCAGACCTGTACTCATGATGATACCATATAATGTGCTAATCATAGGTAATGTATACCATACCTCTTAATACTTCAACGAAATGTAGCCAGTTGGAGGCACATATCACTTCGCCAGTTCGTCACGATGTCACGATCGAAGTAGTCTCGCGGCGCCCGACCCTAAAAAGAGGGTCTGGTGAAACTGTGTACAAAAAGTTTGGCGCTGCCGGAATGTTGGAAGTTCCAATCAGATTGCTCTATTTCAAATTGATTATGTAATGCGTACATTTCAAAAGATTCGCGGCTTACGGTTAATTACATCCGGTGACTCTGCCGCTTAAACTCATAGAGAAAACAGCCATACAATTCTGTTGGGTTCGTTTTAATGTTGAATAAATAAAGTAGCGCTATTAGTTTGGTGATGCTGTAAGCGGATCTGGTTGAATGGATGTTGTGACGTAAACAGTGCACTTACGTAACACGTAAAACGTCATCCAATAAACATTCCAGAGCTCAGGGTCGGGCGCCGCGAGACTACGATCGAAGGAGATCTAGAGTCACAACTCCAACCCACAATCACTTATTCATGTATCTATGACGACGTCTACAGATCTCGGTACTGCTGCAGGGGCTGCTGGGTTTTAAATGATAAAGTTACCACCGATTTCTCCTCCTCCAGGACTGCTTTTCTCAGTGTACTCAGCAAAGTATGTTTTAATATAGGAGTATAGTCTATCGCCTAGCTCCTAAGCGTAGAGGATTAGTTTACAGTTTTTATCATGGGAGAGGATATTGTACTCAAGGCAATGCCTCACTGGCCTTTGCTGTTTGTGATTCTAAGAATATGCCCTTCCTTCTGTGATTGATGATCATGTGTTGTTCCAATATGCACATCAAGTCACGATGGGGTTGGCTTTTTTTCACCCCTTCTAGGTATTTGTCCCGTTTCACTTTAGGATATTTAGCTCAAAGATTTTCGCTTAGGCTCCTAGGCTATGGGTAAACACCTCGAACAGGCTCTGCCTTCTGTGTACACCCTCCAGTGCCTAACTGGTAAAGTAGATAATAACAATAACAACATGACACCAGAAATAAGTTCTGCGTTGTGTGCCGTTCATTGTACATCATTTTGGGTGATGCTGCCATGAGAGAATTGGCCAACCTCTTGTGTGTTAAGCGTGGTGTTTCTCGTGGAGTTGTGATGGGATGGTTGAGATGTAAATTAAACTTTTCTCTGAAGACAGAGATCTGCGGTTATGTGTGTTCATGGTGCCCTGTCCAGTTGCTGAGGCACCTCGTGAGGTGCCAATTGCTGTGTAGGTTGCTTAGGCTGACAATCAGCATAAGCTGAGTGGACTCCCTGCTTAAATATTATAATTACAAGTAATAGAGGCTCTTATTTAAGTCCAGTGGTGTTGACCAAGTTGTGATACATGTAAAGGCTGGCTTCCATGTAACTGCAAATCATCTGCATTGTTGACTGAGTCAGAGTGTCTACTCTCCTAACTCTTGCGGTGGCTCTGAATGTGTAGATGGTTGTACAGAGACCAGATATCATAGCACATCCACCTTGTGAATTGCAGGAATTACCTGCAGAAATTATCAAGCTTTTAATAAATTATCTTATCTGAACTATGTTTTGCTGGTATGGATTCCCTCCTTCCTTCAGTACCATGTAACTTGTCTTCAGTGTGTATGAAATTAGGCTGTTCACCTTTAATCTATCACTTGCAAAAATGTGACCATATTATGACAGATCATGCAATTGGAGACATGAAGGGTGTGTGAAGATGAACTTTGAGGTTTACAGATCAGTAAACAATCCAGCATATTTTGGTTTACCAAAACATCTTGTTTTGACAGGCAGTTTCTACCATTTTAGGTATTACACTTCCTTATTAGGTTGTGATGTGCTCTGTATATTGTCATGTGATTATAACCTTAGTATGTGTACTACTACCTACATGTAAATATGTGTGTATGTTTGTGTGTAGTGTGTCTGTATCCCTATGTAATACATGTGATGTGTGTGGTGTTTGTGTACTGGATTATTTTTGCAAGGTGTAGAGTTTTATTGATTTTGTAAAGTCTGCTAATATACAAATTGTATGAACACAAAGATAGGTTAACATTTATGTGTACTAGTGTTGCACCGATATCCAAATTAGCCGATTATTCCGATAACCGATATTAAGCAACAGAATTAGCCGATACCGATAACCGATCCGATATACACCAATAACACTAACACTCATCCTCATCATTATTAAATGGCTCATATTAGTGACATAACCATTGATATACAGCTCATTCTAGCCTAAAATGTAAAGTTAGATGTATACCACAAGTAAAAGTTACTCATGGTAAACAGGTTTTAAGTACATTTTACTACTGCTATACAGTTGAGACAAGTGGCTGGTACTACATAGAAACCTAAAAACCTCAGTTTATTGTTGGGCATGGCCTAAACCCTGACAGTTTATTATGGGCATGGCTTGTAGTCACGGCTAAACCATTAACACATAACTTAATTAAAATGCCAAATAACTTATGTCTAGCCTCCCCCACATCATTATACTACACAGCACAGTGGAGATTAACATCGGCCTTGATTTAATCAAAACCGATTAATCGGCTAGTAGCCAATATCGGCCCGATACCGATTATCGGTGCAACACTAATGTGTACTAGTAAAAATATTAACTTTGTGGTCATACACAATTGTTCACAAAACACTCTAATAGAACATACACAATTATTGTGGCCTAATGGTGGTTGAGCTGTTTCAGTGATCATATTTCAACTTGAATGTAAACCATTATTTGTACCTCATGACCTCACTGATCAGATGGAATCATTACAGAGGCTCTTTTTTTTTGGTCCCATTTGTAATTGAGGTAGTGTCACTATACAGGAATACCTGTCTGTACCAGTCACTAATTCTTTCAACGAGTGACATTGTGGTTGCATTTGTGTAGTGTCAACATTGTGTTCTGTTAGTTATTCTGTGTTATAACTAATTACTACCTGTTGTCCTCAGGGCATGTCTAACACTGTGTTCATTTTACAGTGCTAGAGCTGAAGAACAAGGAGAGAGATAATTATGGTGTTATATTAGAATTAATATATGTCTGTACAATGCGCATGCGTGGAGAGTCCAAATAATAAGAGTTATTAAGTCGTTTGGTCGTCATCGTGCTCTGTCTAATCCGTCCTGTAACAGATTTGGGGGCTTGTCCGGGAGCAGAAAAGGAGAGATACTTGTTAATCGACTGTTCCTGTGGTCTTCGAGTGTTTGGTGCTGTATCTCTTCCTGCGGTTCGAAAACCGCTAAGCCTTAATCCTTGGTACCGGGTTAATGGTACCTGATAAGGTGACGATCATTTGTTAATAAGCGACCTTGTTGTTTCCTTGTTGTTTTCGTGGCAGGACTCGTCGAGGAAAGGTGCTGCATTTATTTGGTAGTGAGCACTAATTGGGACCAATTTTCTACAAACATTGTGATTGTACTGGGATGTCTCTGGACATTGAATCATTCGTTAAGGAGCCATCACTTACTGTGTTGTCGAAGTTGAAACGAGCAGAGCTGACGCAATTGGCGGGACACTACAAACTTACTGTTGCGAATGGCGCGAAGAAGGGTGAGATTCGGCAGATTATTGTAAAGTATTTACACGAAGAAGAACTTATTTCGGATGACGAGATAGAAGAGCCGTCCGCCATAGCAATTCGTCGGTTGGAATTAGAAGCGAGAGCTAAGGAAAGAGAAGCGGAGCTGAAAGTAAAAGAGTTACAACTGAGGGAGAAAGAGTTGGAAGTCCAATTGAGACTGAAGGAGCTAGAAGTGTCGAAATCGGCGGCAGTGTCACCCCCAACTAGTTCACGGAAAACAGGCAGCAGAGATATTTTTGATGTAAGCAGACATATGAAATTTGTCCCTAGCTTTTCTGAAACGGAGGTAGATAAGTTTTTTCTACATTTTGAGAAGGTGGCACAGAGTTTAAAGTGGCCGAAAGATTCATGGACGCTGCTCCTACAAAGTGGCCTCGTGGGAAAGGCCCGAGCTGTTTATTCAGCTTTGTCAATAGAGGAGAGCTCTGAATATGAAACTGTGAAGACAAGTATTTTGAAAGCCTACGAGCTGGTCCCGGAAGCCTATCGGCAACGATTTAGAGACTCTAAGAAAACAGATAAACAAACCTACGTAGAGTTTGGAAGGGAAAAAGAATGTTGTTCGACCGATGGTGTCTATCTAAGAATGTTGATAAGAACTATGTTCAGTTACGCCAGCTGGTACTGGTTGAGGAATTCAAGAATTGCCTGCCTACAGAACTGAAAACTTATATAGATGAACAGAAAGGTGAAAACCTTCACCAAGCCGCGGTACTGGCTGATGATTATACCTTGACCCATAAGCCTGTGTTCAGACACCAGTCTCGAGACTTACCACCTCATGCTGGTAACAGAGGATACTCTAGTAACCCTCTGTCTGGTGGTGGTGGTTCTCAAGCTTCTGGCCGTGCGAGTGATCCTCCAGTGCGACGTAGTCAACGGTTCACAACGGGCCCAACCTGCTACTACTGTAAGAAAAAGGGTCATGTGATGTCGGAATGTAGAGCCTTGGAGAGGAAGAATCACAGAGTAGAATCTGATTCACTAATTATACCGAAGATGGTGGACGTAACTGATTCAGTTAATGAAACCAGGAATCAAGGAACATCAGAGTCTGTAGGAGGTACAGCAGATGAGGTATTGTTACCGTTTGTGTCGAGAGGGTTTGTGTGTTTGGAGGGAGGTACCAAGAAAGTTCCAATTAATGTGTTAAGGGACACTGGAGCCACACAGTCACTATTGTTGGACAGTGTGTTACCATTTTCTGACCAGACCTCAGCTGGAATTAGTG